>NC_084731.1:89649623-89894623 GCF_033978785.1 Entelurus aequoreus | reverse complement strand
ATTACGTTGATATTTTTTGGCATCACAACATCTTCTATCGTTTTTTAAAAATATATATCATGTTTATAAACTCAGGAAATATATGTCCCTGGACACATGAGGACTTTGAATATGACCAATGTATGATCCTGTAACTACTTGGTATCGGATTGATACCCAAATTTGTGGTATCATCCAAAACTAATGTAAAGCATCCAAGCAACAGAAGAATAAGTGATTATTACATTTTAACAGAAGTGTAAATAGAACATGTTAAGAGAGAAAGTAAGCAGATATTAACAGTAAATGAACAAGTAGATTAATAATTCATTTTCTACCACTTGTCCTTAATAATTTTGACAAAAAAATAGAATGGAAAATGACACAATATGTTACTGCATATGTCAGCAAGTTGTCTTGTATGTTCACTATTTTATTTAACCTCTTAAGGCCCAAGCTGTTTGTTTACATGCTTTTTTTTATTTCTCTTTGCTATTTGGGCTTATTGGACCCTAATTAGAATAAAAACTAAAAATCACTTAGTCCATAAGTGCACAAACGTGTACTTCATGTGCAGTGACATGCAAATTTTTATTTTTACACTTTTTTATTTTCCAAATTCCATTGTATGTTATACTCTTCTGACACCACCAGATTGCAGTATAAGTGTCCATATGTCGGCATAGGACCCCAATTCAGTAGTGTACACAATTTTGGAAATAAGAGCTAAAAGGTGCTGTCCACGCATGTGGCCACTAAGGCCTTAAGAGGTTAAGGACAAACTTGCAATAAGAAGCATATGTTATTATTATTATTATTATTATTATTATTATAGAGGTTTATTTGAAATAGGGACAGATACAAAAACATAGACATCTGAAACAGTTATCCGATGTATGCATCATAGTGTTTGTAGCCAAAGCTAATTTACAACACTTGTCCCAATGCAATGTTTAATGTACCGTAAGAATTTTTGTTAAAATAAAGCCAATAATGCAATTTTTTGTGGTCCCCTTTATTTAGAAAAGTACCGAAAAGTATAGAAATTATTTTGGTGCCGGTACCAAAATTGTAGTATCGGGTCAACACTAGTTGTAGTGGTTTTTGTGTTTCGGTTTTTTCATGATTCCATATTTTATTCCTCAGAATTGAGAGATTCTATCATTTTTTACACTGGTTGATCTAAAAAAAAATGACCACTATTTATTTTCTTGATTTCTTTCAGTGCCATATTAAATGACTCCAGTTGACATGTCTGTGAACTGCTTGTTTTCTCCCAACAAAATGAAACACCTGAAAGACCAAACCTCCCAGTCCGGTGATGCCATCATCTTTTCCAGGGGTTGTATGAGTCCATTCACACAATAACAAACAACAACATTGTTTTTACGCAACAAATCCAATCCCGGTCAGACAGCCTTCATTCGAAATTTCCGTATCAACGCGTATAAAGGCCAACTGCAGCATCAGCTAATGTGCCAACGTTAATGGGCGGCTCATTTGAATGACAAGCGTTCCACTGGCATTGCATTTCATCCGCCTTTATATAAACGGAGGATCTGGATTTGATGGGACCGACAGGGAGCACTAGGTGACGATGGAGCGCGCAGGGAAGGTAAGTCTATTCCATAGTTTTGCTTTACTTTGACTCAAAGCTCTCGGGGTTGTTTCACTCCTGCAGATTTCCTTCTATGAGGACAAGAACTACCAGGGCCGCTGCTTTGAATGCAGCAGTGACAGTCCCGAGCTCAGCTCCCACTTGAGCCGCTGCAACTCCATCCGGGTGGAGGGTGGCACCTGGGTCCTCTACGAAAGACCCCAGTACATGGGCTACCAGTATGTGCTGGTGCAGGGCGAGTATCCCAACTACCAGAGCTGGAACGGCTTCAACGACACCATCCGCTCCTGTCGCCTGATCAGACATGTAAGTCCTGTAAAACAACACACACAAAAAAAAAAAGGTGCAGTGAGTTCTTCCCCCTCTTGGGCCCCACGGTTCAGTTTTGGGGGCCTATTGCTTTGATCTCAGAGAGACATTTTAAAGGTAAATTTCTCATTTGAAATGTTTTCAACTGGCGGCCCGAGGGCCAAATCCGGCCGGGGAATGACACCATACCTCCGAGGATAGTCCAAAACTTTTTCGCTCCTAGTATGGACCCAGCTGGGGTCCACACTTAACTGAGGCATCCCTCAAGGCACCTCTCCTTGTTGGCAGTCGTAATGTGATTCATGTATCGTATTTTCCGCACTATAAGGCGCACCTAAAAACCTCCAATTTTCTCAAAAGCTGACAGTGCGCCTTATAATCCGGTGCACCTTATATATGGACCAATATTGAGCCACAACAGGTCTCGCAACCCGAGCCTCTACTGTAGCGTCTATTCTACGCGTCTTATAATGCGGTGCACCTTATAATGCGGTGCGCCTTATATATGAACAAAGTTTTAAAATAGGCCATTCATTGAAGGTGCGCCTTATAATCTGGTGCGCCTTATAGTGCGGAAAATACGGTAACTAAAATGTTGTTGTAGCTTGTTTACTTCAGATACAGTCAACTTCTTTAGCTACGAGTGGTGTTCCTCAGGGTTCTATTTTAGGTCCTCTCTTTTTCATCATTCGCAGCAGATTCTTAAAAACACTTCAGGGCTGTCATAGAGATGATCTTTGAGTAGATTTTTTTTTTTGCTGAAGGTCCCTAAAAACAGCAGACCGCTCCTGAAACTCTGACAAAATAGACAGAACAAAAATAAATGTCTGCTGTAGACGACGCTGGTTCTCCGGCATGTACAAAATAAGAACGACAGCTGAGGGAGAAATCCGGACCCCGGGTCTATAGTTTTCTGGAGGTAGGTAAGTAGGTACCGTATTTTTCGGACTATAAGTCGTTTCGGAGTATAAATCGCACGGGCCGAAAATGCATAATAAAGAAGGAAAAAAACATATGTAAGTCGCACTGGAGTATAAGTCGCATTTTTGGGAGAAATGTATTTGATAAAAGCCAACACCAAGAATAGACATTTGAAAGGCAATTTAAAATAAATAAAGAATAGTGAACAACAGGCTGAATAAGTGTACGTTATATGAGGCATAAATAACCAACTGAGAACGTGCCTGGTATGTTAACGTAACATATTATGGTAAGAGTCATTCAAATAACTATAACATATAGAACATGCTATACGTTTACCAAACAATCTGTCACTCCTAATCGCTAAATCCCATGAAATCTTATACGTCTAGTCTCTTACGTGAATGAGCTAAATAATATTATTTGATATTTTACGGTAATGTGTTAATAATTTCACACATAAGTCGCTCCTGAGTATAAGTCGCACCCCCGGCCAAACTATGAAAAAAACTGCGACTTATAGTCCGAAAAATACGGTAGGTCTTTATTGTCGTTGCACAAGTACAACGAAACTTTGTTTTCAGCACAAACCCGTTCAAGATTAGACAAACAAACAGTGTACAGGGTTACAGAACAGGAACGCTGATGGGTGGCCACAAGGCGCCCCGTAAAAGATGGGAAAAAGGTCAACGCTGGGGGAGGATGAGTAAAAAAATACAATCTAGAGTCGGAAAAAACCTCCAGCGCAAAGCACATAGACATATTACAACATCCATCTCGAGACTTGCCAACAGAGGGGAGGGGAGTGGGGGCTACGGTGGGAGGGTGCAGCTCTTCAGGCGCTGCCTATTCGTCCATCACCGCTAAGGGATTCGCGTGGCCCCCAAAACAATTTAGTTTAATATCCCTGCACTAAAGGGTTGTCTAATAGAGGTTGATGACTTGATGGCTAGTGATGCTCTTCAAATCTAATGTATCAAATTTTGCCTCTGCCACTGCATTTTAAAAACGAGCCAGCTGTTTAGGGCTCTTTGGCACAAATGTGCGCCCCAGTTTTAGAAACCTTGGGGTCATATTTGATCACGCCATGATTTTTGATAACCCCTTTAAAAGTACACTTGCTTTTTCCACCTCAGAAAGTGTGCATTTTAGGAGTATTCCTGTAATGTTCCAATATTATTTTTATTTTATTTTTTATCTATGAACAAAAGTACCTTATAATTTCACAGTAAATTGTTGGCTAATAATTGCATTACTTTTAAAATATATATAGTATTATACTGTGTTATAACAGTTAAATACTGTGATATATGAGGGTATTGTGATTTTTACAGACATTTGTTGTAAAGTTCACATTCTTTAAACATTTTTAAAAAGCGTTTTAAGCTATATTTATTGCGACGTTATGCTTAGTACATTTAGCACACCCCTTATGGTTGAGGAATTCACATTAGTCGCATCATTTTGGTCTTGACCTCTGTATGTATGATGAGATTATCGCAGATCTTCAAGATGCCACCTTTTAAATCAAATTTCGATATTAGGACATTGAGACTGATTTGGTGGATATAAAGTTTCTAGAGATACATGCTTTAAAATGTAATATCGGAAATTATCGGTATCAGGTTTTTTTATTATTGGTATAATTTTTTTGGGGGGGGTTGGGGGGGGGGTTAAATTTTTTTATTAAATCTACATAAAAAACACATGATACACTTACAATTAGTGCACCAACCCAAAAAACCTCCCTCCCCCATTTACACTCATTCACACAAAAGGGTTGTTTCTTTCTGTTATTAATATTCTGGTTCCTACATTATATATCAATATATATCAATACAGTCTGCAAGGGATACAGTCCGTAAGCACACATGATTGTGCGTGCTGCTGGTCCACTAATAGTACTAACCTTTAACAGTTAATTTTACTCCATTTTACTAGTTTCTATGTAACTGTTTTTATATTGTTTAACTTTTTTTTATTCAAGAAAATGTTTTTAATTTATTTATCTTATTTTATTTTATAATTTTTTTAAAAAAGGACCTTATTTTCACCATACCTGGTTGTCCAAATTAGGCATAATAATGTGTTAATTCCACGACTGTATATATCGGTATCGGTTGATATCGGTATCGGTAATTAAGAGTTGGACAATATCGGAATATCGGATATCGGCAAAAAAGCCATTATCGGACATCCCTAAAAGTTTACTTTTGTATTTAGAACTGAAACTGGGTATTTGGTGGGTAGATTTTGAAATGTATTGTATTGTACTGTATTTTGTGTATTATATAAAATTATGTATATTTTAACTGTGGGTCCCTATTTATAAGCGGTGTGCTTCTAGGGATGACCTTTTTTGCAGAACGGACTCTGATATTAACAAAAGAAACAATAATGAAAAACAAAACTATGTCTGTCTGTAAATAAATAAAAATAAATAAATAAAAAATTACAGTACATTTTACTGAGGAAAAATACAGTTAAATGCTATGAAATCATGGTGCACTTTTACAGTAAAGGTTTTTGTTGTTTCAATATGCTGATATTTAATTTTACTACACCGTATATTTTAATCATGCTATATGAATAAAATACGCTTACTTGCGGGCAGCACGGTGGCACAGGGGTGCCTCACATTACAAAGGTCCTGAGTAGTCCTGAGTTCAATCCCGGACCCCCCGCGACCCCAAAAGGGACAAGCGGTAGAAAATGGATGGATGGGTGGATGCTTACTTGCTTACTACTGAAACGAGAAGTCATGTTCATGGTCACTACTTCCTGTCTGTGGTCCAGCCCCCAAGCAGGCACAGGATTCGCATCTACGAGCGTCCGGACTTTGACGGCCAGATGATGGAGTTCAACGACGACCAGCCAAACCTGCAGGACCGCTGGCGATACCGGGACGTTCACTCGGCCCACGTCCAAGACGGCATCTGGGTCTTCTACGAGCAGCCCAACTACAGGGGGCGCCAGTACCTGCTGGAGAAGGGCGAATACAGGCGGCATGCCGAGTGGGGGGCCCTTCATCCTACCGTGGGCTCCATGAGGCGCGTTGCGGACTATTAGCCGGTCTCCTTCCCGCATTCGCTCCTCTTTCCTCCCCCCGCCTCGCAATAAATGCACAAGCTTGAGTGTTTGTGTGTTTTCATTTCACTGAATGAACTCAAGGAGGTGAAGATGCCACCGCCAGAAGGTTGTTGTCCAGTCGGTGGCTGGTAGCAAAGCCCAGAAAGAGCTGAGAACGCTCTCTGATGACAGATGTAGATGGTAGCGTGCCAGCAGCCATTGTTCTGAGGTGACCCAACAAAGCGCAGCACCGCATGACTGGAACTCAGCCCAAACGCACAAACACAGACGAGTAATGCGCGGCTTAACCGATGTGCTGATGATCCCATTTGGAGTCTGAATTAAAGCATCCACTTTCAATAAGTTTTAATCTCATAAATGCTGTGGATTCATGCATGTGTGCGCACAACGTACATTGTTAGTGCTTTTCTCTACCTTTTTCATGCTAAAAAACAAACACAAGCTATGCTTAAAGAGAACGGTAACAAAAAAGCGCAATAATGAGAAATGTCAGTGTCAAAAATGCAATATACCGTATTTTTCGGAGTATAAGTCGCTCCGGCCGAAAATGCATAATAAAGAAGGGAAAAAACATATATAAGTCGCACTGGAGTATAAGTCGCATTTTTGGTGGAAGTTTATTGGATAAAACCCAACACCCAGAATAGACATTTGAAAGGCAATTTAAAATAAATAAAGAATAGTGAACAACAGGCTGAATAAGTGAAGTGAATTACATTTTTATAGCGCTTTTTCTCAAGTGACTCAAAGCGCACAAGTGTACGTTATATGACGCATAAATAACCAACTGAGAACGTGCCTGGTATGTTAACGTAACATATTATGGTAAGAGTCATTCAAATAACTATAACATATAGAACATGCTATACGTTTACCAAACAATCTGTCACTCCTAATAGCTAAATCCCATGAAATCTTAAACGTCTAGTCTCTTACGTGAATGAGCTAAATAATATTATTTGATATTTTACGGTAATGTGTTAATAATTTCACACATAAGTCGCTCCTGAGTATAAATCGCACCCCCGGCCAAACTATGAAAAAAACTGCGACTTATAGTCCGAAAAATACGGTAATAATATGTATATATCCTAATATGTAGGAGTAATGTGCAATGAACTGCGAGCTATTCAAATAGTGGCCCAGGGACCAAATGTAGGCTGGCTCTAACATTTTTTGCATCAGATACCTAAAAACTCAACAGCGCTGTCATATTGATGGTCTTTGACAAGGTTTTCTGCAGTAGGTCCTCGAAGGTGATCTGTACTTTTTTTTTAGTCACAATCCCTATGAAAGACTAGAAGACAAAAGGTTTTGGGGTTTTTTGCATTCTAATTTGCAATAATTGGCTCGTTCTAAGTGGCCAGCAATGCAACTAATGAGAGCAATCCATTCTGCCTCTAAATCACTACAAAAAGGCCTCCAAAAACCGCCAACAATACTTCATTTACGTTCTGTAAGCTGTATAATAACCAAGCTGTAGCTACATTGTTATTGTAAGAGCAAACACTGAGGAACTCTTTTTCTATCGTAGTAACACATCTACTTGTGACGGCATGCTACAGGTATTTGCCGTAAATATTATATTATTATATATTATGGATATGTATTATATTTCTTGTGTATTTCTATTACAACAAACTTGACAACGGAGAGAAGGACGAACGAAAGGAGCTTCCGATATGCAGGAACTTTTGTGGGGCATCTTTGTACTGAAGAACGCTGATCGGTGGAGTGTTTTTACTCAACCGTAGTCTTTAAACTCTATGCAGTTTATTTTTGTTTATTAGTTTATACAAACTTACGAAGCTACGAGAAGTGGACGGTCTCTTTTAAGCGTATTTACGGAGGAGTATGGAGCCGGACTCGAAGCAACGACCTCATGCTGCTTGCTACTCTGACTTTGTCAAATATAAGGAGGTACACGAGTGGAATGAAGGTAAATGACATCAAATATTAAATATTTACTTTATTACATGTTGTAAAAATAGTCAGTGACACTCCATTTCTGTAGTTATTAGCCTCAACCCGAGTGAACAGAATGCTAATGCTAACAAGCTAACGCTAAAGCAGATGTGTTTGTGTTGTCGGCGTGAGATAAAGACTGACATTTATTACTTAAATTTGTTATTTACAGCTTAAAATGACCAAAAGGAATCGCCTGACTCTCATGAATTCATCATTTACTGAGAGGACGACTTTTTTTTTAAAATCATATTGTTTTGTATATTATTGCTTTGCATTTCAATTACTTACTTTTTAGTCAAATAACTGTGACCTAATATTGTCTATTTATTTACAAGGTATCAGTGCAGAAATATACTAAACCACTCCTCCATACATCAACCGCCTGATTTTTATAAACTACCCTGAACTGTGAAATGTGGTGGAAACACAAACCACGCACTCCTACAGGAACTTATTTTGATTTGATTTGATTTTTATTAAGGATTCCCATTAGCTGGTTGCCACAACAACCCACTAGTCTTCCTAGGGTCAACAAACACAATACAATTAGAAGTAAAAACATATAATTATAACTACACAAATACAGAAACAAATAAAAGCATCAATAAGAAAACAAGCAAACAATTTACAGTCACAGAATAATAATTGCCATATAAATATAACTACACAATACAAAACCAAACAAAAATCATCAATAAGCAAACTAATTTACAGACTCAGATAAAACATTACTTACCTTTTAAAAACCTGTTTACTTTCAATGCCGGTGAGAATTTGAGGCAGGTTATTCCAGAGCGATACAGATCTATAAATAAAAGATTTCCGCAAAGCATTCTTCCTGGGACGAAGAATGCTTTGCGGAAATCTTTTATTTATAGATCTGTACCTATAGATCCAGGACCCAGAGGTTCCAGTAACCAAAAGTTCCCAAACTTTTGGTGGAGAAAGGTCTAGTGTCTTCAGGTCTAAATTGAATTTCAAAGTTGACTAACTTCTCGGTTTACGGCCATGACCTTCTACTATAAAACTGAGAGGCATTTTAGCACAAATGTCATGTTTGATGATAATAAAGCGTTCTATTCTATTCTGTTCTACTAAATAAAGATGCAAAAATGTGGCCACAGAACTTGATAAATCACACTATGTGTGCTAAATAAATATATATTTGCATTTTCTACTGCCAGTATGGTGGGTGTTCTGATGAGGACCGACACACTAAATGTACACCGCCATCCCACCACTTCAGGTGGGATGGAACAATCCATATAACACGTCACAGATGACGTCACGCTAACATCACGTGACACCTCTGAGGAAGGCTGCAGAAGCAAGATAGCCGAAACTTGTCAGGTACAAAACTTTACCTTTCTAGCCTATATAAATCAACCATTTATAAACACTAAATGTATCTCGCTCGTTATCTTGCTTACTTAAAGGCCTACTGAAATGATTTTTTTGTTATTTAAACGGGGATAGCAGATCCATTCTATGTGTCATACTTGATCATTTCGCGATATTGCCATATTTTTGCTGAAAGGATTTAGTAGAGAACATCGACGATAAAGTTCGCAACTTTTGGTCGCTGATAAAAAAAAGCCTTGCCTGTACCGGAAGTAGCGTGACGTTACAGGTTGAAAGGCTCCTCACATTTCCCCATTGTTTACACCAGCAGCGAGAGCGATTCGGACCGAGAAAGCGACGATTACCCCATTAATTTGAGCCAGGATGAAAGATTCGTGGATGAGGAACGTGAGAGTGAAGGACCAGAGTGCAGTGCAGGACGTATCTTTTTTCGCTCTGACCGTAACTTAGGTACAAGCTGGCTCATTAGATTCCACACTTTCTCCTTTTTCTATTGTGGATCACGGATTTGTATTTTAAACCACCTCGGATACTATATCCTCTTGAAAATGAGAGTCGAGAACGCGAAATGGACATTCACAGTGACTTTTATCTCCACGACAATACATCGGTGAAGCACTTTAGCTACGGAGCTAACGTGATAGCATCGTGCTTAAATGCAGATAAAAACAAAAGAAATAAGCCCCTGACTGGAAGGATAGACAGAAGATCAACAATACTACTATCAGGAGACACCGAACCAAACCCTGGACCTGTAACCACACGATTAATGCTGTGCCGCCTGTCGAAGCCTAGCAATGCTGTTGCTAACGACGCCATTGAAGCTAACTTAGCTACGGGACCTCGTCAGAGCTATGATAAAAACATTAGCGCTCCACCTACGCCAGCCTTCATCTGCTCATCAACACCCGTGCTAAACCTGCGTTCCAGCGATCGACGGCGCGACGAAGGACTTCACCCGATCATCGATGCGGTCGGCGGCTAGCGTCGGGTAGCGCGTCTGCTATCCAGCTCAAAGTCCTCCTGGTTGTGTTGCTGCAGCCGGCCGCTAATACACCGATCCCACCTACAGCTTTCTTCTTTGCAGTCTCCATTGTTAATTGAACAAATTGCAAAAGATTCACCAACACAGATGTCCAGAATACTGTGGAAATTTGCGATGAAAACAGAACTGTTTGTATTGGGATACAATGTGTACCAATACTTACGCTTCAACCATTGACGTCACGCGCAAATGTCATCATACCTAGACGTTTTCAAGCGGAAGTTTCCCGGGAAATTTAAAATTGCACTTTATAAGTTAACCCGGCCGTATTGGCATGTGTTGCAATGTTAAGATTTCATCATTGATATATAAACTATCAGACTGCGTGGTCGGTAGTAGTGGGTTTCAGTAGGCCTTTAAGAGACGCAATCCTCTGCGCACAAGTTTAGTAAATCAGTGTTTTAAAACTCGCAAACCTTTAGTAGACCAGGCCCTCAATCAATAACATCACTGGTAAGATAACTGCTACTGGTGATCCAATCAATTACTATTTCAAACCACATCCTTATGCACTTCCGACCTGGCTCGCTCAGCCAGCCACAGGTGGAAGAGCTGCAGATAAAAAGGAAAAAAAATACAAATCAATTCTGACTGTCCTTCTTTCGTAAGGAGAGGGGGTGTGACCGTCACATAAGTAATAATGATTGGCTAAAGCCGGGGTGTCAATTTCCTATTCATTGAGGGCCACATTGCAGTTATAGCTGCCGTAAGAGGGCTGCTTTTAACAGTAAATATATACAAAACCCAAAACCAGTGAAGTTGGCACGTTGTGTAAATGGTAAATAAAAACAGAATACAATGTAAATAAATAAATAAATAAATGTCAATCCTTTTCAAACTATATTCAATTGAATAGACTGCAAAGAAACTTTGCTATTTTTGCAAATATTAGCTCATTTGGAATTTGATGCCTGCAACATGTTTCAAAAAAGCTAGCACAAGTGGCAAAAAAGACTGACAAAGTTGAGGAATGCTCATCAAACACTTATTTGGAACATCCCACGGGTGAACAGGCTAATTGGGAACAGGCGGGTGCCATGATTGGGTATAAAAGCAGCTTCCATGAAATGCTCAATTATTCACAAACAAGAATGGTGCGAGGGTCACCACTTTGTGAACAAATGCGTGAGCAAATTGTCGAACAGTTTAAGAACAACATTTCTCAACGAGGTACAGCAAGAAATTTAGGGATTTCACCATTTACGGTACGTAATATCATCAAAGGGTTCAGAGAATCTGGAGAAATCACTGCACGTAAGCAGCTAGGCTGAAAACCAACATTAAATGCCCTTGACCTTCGATCACTAAGGCGGGTACTGCATCAAAAACCGACATCAGTGTGTAAAGGATATCACCACATGGGCTCAGGAACACTTCACAAAACCACGGTCAGTAACTACAGTTCGTCATTACATCTGTAAGGGCAAGTTAAAACTATACTATGCAAAGCCAAAGCCATTTATCAACAACACCCAGAAACACCGCCGGATTCGCTGGGCCCGAGCTCATCTAAGATGGACTAATGCAAAGTTTAAAAGTGTTCTGTGGTCTGACGAGTCCACATTTCAAATTGTTTTTGGAAACTGTGGACGTCGTGTCCTCCGGACCAAAGAGGAAAAGAACCATCCGGATTGTTCTAAGTGTAAAGTTCAAAAGCCAGCATCTGTGACGCCGAAAGGTACATACAGGTTTTAGAGCAACATATGTTGCCATTCAAGCAACGTTATCATGGACGCCCCTGCTTATTTCAGCAATACAATGCCAAGCCACGTGTTACAACAGTGTGGCTTCATAGTAAAAGAGTGCGGGTACTAGACTGGCCTGCCTGTAGTCCAGACCTGTCTCCCATTGAAAATGTGTGGCGCATTATGAAGCCTAAAATACCACAACGGAGACCCCCGGACTGTTGAACAACTTAAGCTGTACATCAAGCAAGAATGGAAAATAATTCCATCTGAAAAGCTTAAAAAATGTGTCTCCTCAGTTCCCAAACGTTTAGTGAGTGTTGTTAAAAGGAAAGGCCATGTAACACAGTGGTAAAAATGCCCCTGTGCCAACTTTTTTGCAATGATTATTTGCAAAAAAATATTACATTTCTCAGTTCGAACATGAAGTATCTTGTCTTTGTATTGACTTCATTTAAAGCGCACACACAACATACAGTATCTGCCTACTGTCTAACTACTGTCACTATCGTCACAAATATGCAGCTGCGTCAACGACCTTCAGGCCTGATCCCTTAAAAAGAATAATGTCTCCGAATGTAACCTCAAGTTCAAGCTGTCTTCAATAGCCAACGAATGGTAAAAAGCACTCAAGCGTCTCCCTCTTTATCCTTGGGCCGGCCCCCCACCCTCGTGAGGACTTGTTGACCATATAAAGAGAGGGAAGAATTCCTCACCGGGGCTCACTTTTGCAGAAACTTGCGTGTGGAGGCCCCGCTTGTGGTGCTTACGTATGCAATTGACAATGCTTTTGCGGTGGTAAGACCAACGCTGTAATATTTACCTGTGACCTGTTTTAATAAATGCTTGGGGAATCTTCCAGAAGATCCGACCTCTGACTGTTTAACAATTGAACGCGGGTAGAGTCTTCAAAAGTGCAATAATATCAAGTATTTAATACCAAACCCAAAACCAGTGAAATTGGCACGTAGTGTAATTCGTATATAAAAACACAAGACAATGATTTGCAAATCCTTTTCAAAATATATTCAATTGAATAGACTGCAAAGACAAGATATTTAATCTTCAAACTGAAAAACTACTTTTTTTTTTGCAAATAATCATTAACTTAGGGGCATTTTTACCACTGTGTTACATGGCCTTTCCTTTTAACAACGCTCAGTAGACGTTTGGGAACTGAGGAGACCAATTTTTGAAGCTTTTCAGGTGGAATTATTTCCCATTCTTGCTTGATGTAAAGCTTAAGTTGTTCAACAGTCCGGGGTCTCCGTTGTGGTATTTTAGGCTTCATAATGCGCCACACATTTTCAATGGGAGACAGGTCTGGACTACAGGCAGGCCAGTCTAGTACCCGCAGTCTTTTACTATGAAGCCACGCTGTTGTAACACGTGGCTTGGCATTGTCTTGCTGAAATAAGCAGGGGCGTCCATGATAACATTGCTTTGATGGCAACATATGTTGCTCCAAAACCTGTATATACCTTTCAGCATTAATGGTGCCTTCGCAGATGTGTAAGTTACCCATGCCTTGGGCACTAATACACCCCCATAACATCCCAGATGCAGGCTTTTGAACTTTGCACCTATAACAATCTAGATGGTTCTATTCCTCTTTGTTCCGGAGGACACGACGTCCACAGTTTCCAAAAATAATATGAAATGTGGACTCATCAGACCACAGAACACTTTTCCACTTTGCATGAGCTCGGGCCCAGCGAAGCCGGCGGCGTTTCTGGGTGTTGTTGATGAATGGCTTTCGCTTTGCATAGTAGAGTTTTAACTTGCACTTACAGATGTAGCAACAAACTTTAGTTACTGACAGTGGTTTTCTGAAGTGTTCCTGAGCCCATGTGGTGATATCCTTTACACACTGATGTCGCTTTTTGATGCAGTATCACCTGACGGATCGAAGGTCCGTAATATCATCGCTTACGTGCAGTGATTTCTCCAGATTCTCTGAACCTTTTGATGATATTACGGACCGTAGATGGTGAAATCCCTAAATTCCCTGCAATAGCTCATTGAGAAATGTTGTTCTTAAACTGTTGGACATTTTGCTCACGCATTTTTGCTCACTAAGTGGTGACCCTCACCCCATCTTTGTTTGTGAACGACTGAGCGTTTCATGGACGCTGTTTTTTTTTACCGAATCACCTGTTCCCAATTAGCCTGTTCACCTGTGGGATGTTCAAAATAAGTGTCTGATGAGCATTCCTCAACTTTCTCAGTCTTTTTTGCCACTTGTGCCAGCTTTTTTGAAACATGTTGGAGGCATCAAATTCCAAATGAGCTAATATTTGCAAAAAATAACAAAGTTTTTCAGTTAGAACATTAAATATATTGTTTTTGCAGTCTATTCATTTTATTATAAGTTGAAAAGGATTTGCAAATCGTTGTATTCTGTTTTTATTTACGATTTACACAACGTGCCAACTTCACTGGTTTTGGGGTTTGTATTAATAATAATATCTCGATAGTAAATTAATGAGTAGGAAAATGAGAGAGATATCAAATCAACGTCTTTATCATCAATTTAGTGAAGTAAAAATGATTTAAAAATGGTTTAATTATCACCAATTTGCACTACAGTAAAAAAGTATGACAAACGTTTCTCCATTCTCCCCTAAGTGTATTACATCCATAATATGATAGGAATTATGAAAAGTAAAGCATTAACAATGGTGTTATGAAAGCATACATGTGACTTCCGTGTCAACATCGGCGTTGACGACTGTCTGCAGCACACGGCTGATGTTTGAACAAGAATCCCTGCGATCCGTCACTTTTTAAGTAGAACGCAAACAATCGCTGAGCCTGCAGGAAAAAAAAGAGGTCAGGGGACTTTGTCACAAGTTACTATGATTAAGCATATTTGCACACCAGCTTTACAAATGACTATCTCAGTCAGTGTTAATGAAATACTGGATATCTGTAAGACAATCATGTGACACAAAAGCGATCACTGTGTGCAGCTGGTCATGACATACGAACAAATGAAAACCAATCAATCATACACACACATGCAGGCACAGAAACCATTGATAAATATCAAGACATGATGTGAAAGTCGAAATGTGTTTGTTTTGATCTGTACTCAATAATAATAATATTTAATAAGATTTTAATTTACTTTAGGCCTTCTTGTGGCCTGTAGTGGATTTCAAGGATGCAACTTAGACCATATGATGTTATATAAAAAAAAAAGTATATTTACGTATCCATTTTGTATAATATTGAATAATTGTTTATAATATTGAATACTGTTTTATAATATTGCAAATTGTTCAGAACGGGTTATGTGTTAAGATAACAGGACTGAGTGAAAACCCCGGGACACAACTAAAGTGTTTTTTTTTTTGTTGTTTTTTTAAAGAAAAAGGATGAGTAACATAAATATGTGAACAATTATAACATTTCTGAAGCATTTAAATATGCTTTTTTTTTTTAAGGTAAAGTTACTGTACATTTTAGCAAGTGCCGCAAATACAATGTTTCCAGTGTTCAAGGTATTTCAAACTAAACTTTTAAATTGCATAAAGGATGCTTAGTAAAAACTAAATTTTACATTTATTTTATCGTACATTTATACTTATTATTTCCCAGGGGTGCAAAATAGCACTGATTCGGTGGAATGGCTCATAACATTAAAGTGCAGAACAAAAGTGTGAATTTGAACTAAATTGTTTTTGTTAAAGAAAAGTTGGAATGAGGAGTAACACAGATATGTAAAAAAAAACAAAAAACATATCTGAATAATTTTAATCACTATAGTGCATGGTAATTATAATACTTTTGGAAAGCAGTGACAGGAAACAAATTGTATTTTAAATTAATCTTTTAAATTGTATTTACTGTATACTGTAGTGAATCAGATGAATGTGCAGAACTCTTTGAATTATAAAAAAAAAAGGATGCTCGTTATTTACAGTTAATTTTATCGTGTATCTATACATTTTATTTCCAAGGGACGCAAATGGCCTATAGATGTAAAATCATATTAGTTATATAATTTATTTATGTGGAGAGACTGTCAGGCTTGTCACTGACAGTTTGGTTATGTTTTGGTTTTTCCTTTGTTTGTGTTTTATTTCCTGTCAGCGCTCTTATTTTGATTCCTTTCCCTGCACGTCTCCCTGAGCGCTTGTTTCCCTCACCTGTACCTGATTGGCAGTCTGGCCCACCTGGTGGCAATTGCCAATCAGGCTACTATTTATACCTGCCTCGCCCTCCAGTCAGGGCTGGAGTATTGTTTGCTGTGAGCTGTTCATGTTTGCTGGTTCCTGATAGCTATTTGTTTCTTGGTTTCCTGTTAACTGTATCCTGCTTGATTGATTGATTGAAACTTGTATTAGTAGATTGCAAAGGAAGAGATTACACTATATGAAACAGTACAGTTTACACAGTACAGTACATATTCCGTACAATTGACCACTAAATGGTAACACTTGAATACATTTTCAACTTGTTTAAGTCGGAGTCCACGTTAGCTGGTTAGCTGTTAGCTCTTAGCTGTAGTGATGGGTTGACGAGGCGTCATGAAGCGTTTTGACACATTGCAAAACTGTATTGATACTGTGTCGATACTGTGTCACTAAATACTGACATTTGCATTACATTAAAAATCCCTACAGGCTCAACAGACACTGATTTTATGACCTAGTATATACAATAATATAAACCAAGTCATTGTATTTCATTTAGGATTATTTCATATCTTCATTTAAATAAAAATATATTTTTATCTTTTTTAGATACAGTCAATAAATAATGTGAACATGTATCATAACATGGAAATCTAAGAGAACGTGTTGTGAATGAGGATGCTTGTAGACTGGGAATTTTTTTATTTTTTTTTTACACATTTTTATTTTAAAAAAAACTGTTTTTCCAACGTATTAAATTTTAGACGATTTCTCTTCTTAGTTATTATTTCTCCGGCTGTAGAAAAGACCCGCTCACAGGGCACAGAGGAGGCGTCAGTGCGACACAGTTCGCGTATCGGTCACGTGACCGAAACAGCTCATGATCGGTCACGTGACTTTCTAAAAGCGGTACGCGCACCGACACAGGGTTTTGCTCTATGAGCTCGACGCATGCGCAGATGCATCGGTGTTGCCGGACCAATGACTAATTAGCTGTTTCCAGTTTGCCTGTTTCCTGGTTCCTGATTCCTGTTGTCCTGAACTTTATTTTTGACAATATAAGTCATGTTTTCCTGCATCAAGCCTGCATCTTGGGGTTTGTCACCACCACTGCCTGACAGAGACATATACAACAATATTAGCAACCAGCAATGCACTCCCACTTCTCTAAAGTGGGCTGGCTCAAGGTGGAGGACAGTTGTTAAACAACTTGCACTGAGCCTAGTCTATAAAATCCGCTACACCTCCCTGGTACCGAAGTACATGTCAAACTACTTCCTTAACGTAAATAACCGCCATAACCACAACACCAGGGGGTGCTCCACTAACCACGTTAAACCCAGATTCCGAACTAACAAAGGTCTTAACTCATTCTCTTTCTATGCCACATCAATGTGGAATGTGCTCCCAACAGGTATAAAAGAAAGGGCATCTCTATCCTCCTTCAAAACCGCAATAAAAGTTCACCTCCAGGCAGCTACAACCCTAAACTAACACCCTCCCCGGATTGCTAATAATCAAATGTAAACAATCAAATGCAGATACTTTTTCTTATGCCTTCTGATCTCTCTCTCTCTCTCTCTCTCTCTCTCTCTCTCTCTCTCTCTCTCTCTCTCTCTCCTCTCTCTCTCTCTCTCTTTCTCTCTCTCTCTCTCTCTATGTCCACTACTTGATGTCCATATCCTACCCCCCCCCTCCACACCCCTGATTGTAAATAATGTAAATAATTCAATGTGATTATCTTGTGTGATGACTGTATTATGATGATAGTATATATGACAGTATATATCTGTATCATGAATCAATTTAAGTGGACCCCGACTTAAACAAGTTGAAAAACTTATTCGGGTGTTACCATTTAGTGGTCAATTGTACGGAATATGTACTTCACTGTGCAACCTACTAATAAAAGTCTCAATCAATCAAAAAAAAAAAACAGGAGCAAAAGAAAGGGCATCTCTATCCTCCTTTAAAACCGCACTAAAAGAACACCTCCAGGCAACTTCAACCCTAAACTAACACCCTCCCTTCCACATCCCACCTCCCCGGTTTGTAAATAATCAAATGTAAATAATCAAATGTAGATACTTATTCTTATGCTTTCTGATCTCTCTCTCTATGTCCACTACTTGCTGTACATATCCTACCAAGTCAGTCCTACACTGTTCCAATGTCCATTTCTCTGATGATGCAATTGTTGATGACTGAAGTGTTGATACCAACCAAACCTTAACCCCCCTCCATATCCCACACCCCGGATTGTAAATAATGTAAATAATTCTATGTATATACTCTGATGATTATCTTGTGTGATGACTGTATTATGATGATAGTATATATCTGTATCATGAATCAATTTAAGTGGACCCCGACTTAAACAAGTTGAAAAACGTATTCGGGTGTTACCATTTAGTGGTCAATTGTACGGAATATGTACTGCACTGTGCAATCTACTGATAAAAGTTTCAATCAATCAATCAATCAATCAATACCATGAATTGATTAACGTGGACCCCGACTTAAACAAGTTGAAAAACGTATTCGGGTGTTACCATTCAGTGGTCAATTGTACGGAATATGTACTGTAGTGTGCAATCTACTAATAAAAGTCTCAATCAATCAATCAAACAATATTAGCAAACAACAAGCCCAACTAAAAATAAGGTTACAAAACCATTTAAAATATAATATATACGCATCGTGCATGCGCGGTTGTATAACTGTTTTAATGCGGTTTTATTTCTGTACTGTACTTCCTCAGTATGTATGCGATTGCATAATAACCCCGTCTGGCCCTTTAAGAAAACATGAATGAAGCGAGGCCATTCATAAAAAGGACAGGCGACGTAGGTAAGAGCGCTCTCTGAGTTGATTGGTCAACACTTGAGTGACACGCCCGTGGACCAATGAGAGTAGAGCACTTCCAGCGCCGAGAGGTCTCCATTGGGGGAAAAAAAAAAAAAAAAATCCGCAGCCGAGTTTTTTTATTCGTGGCTTTGCGGGGAATGTAGGGGAGGAAACCGTGGTCGAGTTCAACTTCCACACTGTTGAGAAACTTCGCTTGCCAGGTGAGACGACGAATGTTATTATATTTTGTGTTAGCATTCAGGGGCTTACGAGTGTTGTTGTTTCTTGCTATCGCGTCGTGGTCTAAAAAAGAGTCAATCGCCATTTTATGACGGAGCGGTAACAGTGCGTCCATTTTTGTATCGCATCCGCAGCGCAATGGTGTTTGGTGTGCGCCTCTTTTCGACGTGTTTGTGTCGTCGAGCCTGCCTCTTTCGAGCCGTGATAAAATACTTGTCAATGGCGAGCTGCCCCTCCGCCCCCACCGGCCTCTGCTAGGATCAAGTTTCACTTCATTGTGAAAAACAAGGACCCGCCGGCCCCCCTCCTTGCGTCAACTCCATTCACAGTTCCGTGTACCATAGGAATGTCACAGTTCCAGTCACAACAACTCATGATGACTATTATTCAAAAGTTATAGGTCAGTGGTTCTTAACCTTGTTGGAGGTACCGAACCCCACCAGTTTCATATGCGCATTCACCGAACCCCTCTTTAGTGAAAAATAAAATGTTTTTTTTTCAAATTCAAGACAAAGTTATATGTTTTTGATAACACTTTAGTATGGGGAAAGTAACAAAGACTTAAAGGCCTACTGAAATGACATTTTCTTATTTAAACGGGGATAGCAGGTCCATTCTATGTGTCATACTTGATCATTTTGCGATATTGCCATATTTTTGCTGAAAGGATTTAGTAGAGCACATTGACGATAAATTTCGCAAGTTTTGGTCGCTGATAAAAAAAAGCCTTGCCTGTACCGGAAGTAGCGTGACGTCACAGGTTGAAGAGCTCCTCACATCTGCACATTGTTTACACCAGCAGCGAGAGCAATTCGGACAGAGAAAGCGACGATTACCCCATTAATTTGAGCGAGGATGAAAGATTTGTGGATGAGGAACGTGAGAGTGAAGGACTAGAGAGCAGTGCAGGACGTATCTTTTTTCGCTCTGACCGTAACTTAGGTACAAGGGCTCACTGGATTCCACACTTTCTCATTTTTCTATTGTGGATCACGGATTTGTATTTCAAACCACCTCGGATACTATATCCTCTTGAAAATGAGAGTCGAGAACGTGAAATGGACATTCACAGTGACTTTTATCTCCACGACAATACATCGGTGAAGCACTTTAGCTTCGGAGCTAACGTGATAGCATCGTGCTTAACTGCGGATAGAAACAGAAGAAATAAGCCCCTGACTGGAAGGATAGACCGAAGATCAACAATACTATTATTACTTCTACTATCAGGAGACACCGAACCAAACCCTGGACCTGTAACCACACAGTTATTGCTGTCCAGCCTGGCGAAGCTTAACAATGCTGTTGCTAACGACGCCATTGAAGCTAACTTAGCTACGGGACCTCACAGAGCTATGCTAAAAACATTATCTCTCCACCTACGCCAGCCAGCCCTCATCTGCTCATCAACACCCGTGCTCACCTGCGTTCCAACGATCGACAGAGTGACGAAGGACTTCACCCGATCATCGATGCGGTCGGCGGCTAGCGTTGGATAGCGCGTCTGTTATCCAAGTCAAAGTCCTCCTGGTTGTGTTGCTGCAGCCAGCCGCTAATACACCGATCCCACCTACAGCTTTCTTCTTTGCAGTCTTCATTGTTCATTAAACAAATTGCAAAAGATTCACCAACACAGTTGTCCAGAATACTGTGGAATTTTGCGATGAAAACAGAGCTTTTTGTATTGGATACAATGGTGTCCGAATACTTCCGCTTCAACGATTGACGTCACACGCATACGTCATCATACATAGACGTTTTCAACCGGAAGTTTCGCGGGAAATTTAAAATTACACTTTATAAGTTAACCCGGCCGTATTGGCATGTGTTGCAATGTTAAGATTTCATCATTGATATATAAACTATCAGACTGCGTGGTCGGTAGTAGTGGGTTTCAGTAGGCCTTTAATGGTGAATATGTTCCCCATACTAAAGTGTTAACATGTTTTTTTACTTGTGCATAAAATGAACCGTGCATGAACATCACCTTGTTCAAACAACAAAACCAACATATGCATAAACTGACAACAAATTAAAGCTGCAAGCAGCGATGGACGGGACCGACTTTGAGGGCTCATAAAATCCAAACCGGAGTAGTAATTAAAACTCTTTCATCAACTTTTAATCAGAAGGGTTCAATCTCTCTCCTGTGCTAATTTGAAGCCGACACGACAAACGCGCTCAGGGGAGATAATGTTTGAAAAAAGGTGACTGTTTTTACCCAACTTTTGTTTTGAAGGGGGAATTGCAAACTTCCTGTTGATTTTTTTCTGGGGGTTGTCAGTGTATGAAATATAGGTATAAGTGAGACCTACATAGAGGTTTTTGTTTCATGTCTCTACGACATTCCTACTGGAAGTTACAGGCAGTTTTGTCTGTGTTTTCTTCCTAGGGGACGCTAGAGCGCAATTTTGAGTTTTGGGGTTTGGTTTTTTGATTAGATCGCAATTTTCGCCAGTCCTGATGTGTGTGTCCAATTTGATGAGTTTTGAAGCATGTTAAGGGGGTCAAATTACAGCTCAAAGAGGCGGCGGTATAATAATAATAAAACGCTAGAAATACAATAGGGTCCTCTGTCCCAAAGGGACTCGGTCCCTAATTACACACCTGCAAAGCAGTCAGCTGTTGCCGTATTCGTAATACGCCGATAGGGAGAAGTTTGTATTTACATGATGAGTCGGGTGTGTTTTGACCTTTGCCGAACCCCTGAGCCCGACTCACCGAACCCCTAGGGTTCGATCGAACCCAGGTTAAGAACCACTGTTATAGGTACTCAGACACCCACTATAACCATTAGTAGGGTGATATTTTTATAATTGATATATAAAACCTGAATCTGCACCAAAAGTTGCATTATCCTGTAACTGTATTTGTTTGTGGTATTTATTCCAGGGTGAAGACTTCTTCAATATGGACTGCTTTTACGACCAACAAGTCCCCTTTGTGGTGCCAGAGAGTGTAAGTCCATGTTGTTGCTGTGCTGTCGTCCCTCATTTATCGCTGTTAACACAATAAAACAGGTGTAGCATTAAAACAAGTGAGAGTGAGTGTAGATTTTGAGCAGAAAATGCTGTATTGCTGTTTTGTTCTTGGGTGTTGCAGTCGTTAAAATAGAGAGGTAGGAAATAACTTTAATAGAGTCCCAAAAGAAGTGGTTCATGAATGTAATAAAGTCAGGAAAAAAACGAAAGTGTGTCGAAGGAAATGGCTCTTAAAAATATCACTTTCGTCATCTTATGCAATACAATCAGATTTGTGTCTGCAGTGATCACTTTGTAAAATGTTTGTTTCATCATTTGATTTGTTTGAGAAACTTTCTGTGGTGCAATCGAGTTTATTCTCTACCATATTAGTAGTATTTGAGAGCAGAACTAAACGTAAAGAAAGAACAAGAGATCACATTAGTTTGTGTTCTTTTGTGGTTGCTATGCCTAAATATAACTATGAAGACCTGCTTGTGCAAATAAACTAACGTCACGTTAAGTCCTAGTAATAAATATTGTATCCATCCATCCATTTTCTACCGCTTATCCCTTTTGGGGTCGCGGGGGGCGCTGGAGCCTATCTCAGCTACAATCGGGCGGAAGGCGGCGTACACCCTGGACAAGTCGCCACCTCATCGCAGTATCATATTGTATCCAATCCACCGTATTTTCTTTCTTGATTTTCATAACAGAAACTCAAAGCTTAGTTGTTGTGCAGGAAAGTAAAGTGCTTTATTCTACACGGATGACCACATTAGAGCCACTTTGGTGATATTCCTTAGCATCAGGAAAATATCCTTAATAGTATTAATAAACTAGATGAATAAATCTCTCATAAGCTCAACAGCATATACTGAATCTTGATATCACTAGCAAACATTGCTGAACAACAGGGACATATACAGCTAAATAATGAGACAAAGTATGAACTTCACACCATAAAAACAACTGCAGACATGAATTGTTGCTGAGACTAATATTTGTAGCAGGAAATCTGCTGCAAACAAACTTATCCTTTTTCTCGTTAGCGTCACGATCACAGAAGCACGGCACTCGGTAATGTCAATCAAATACGTTACTTAGCGATACACAAATAATTCCAATGTGTCTCTTATGGATTAATGTTTAATTTGTGGACCCCTCCAGATGTAAAGACATGATGTGCCTCCAATCTTTTCTTGTCTAAATACCGTCAGTGTGAAATGAAGCGAGGTATTAGCAAGCATGCCCTCTATCTTTTAAAAACATATTTTTCTTAAGAGTGTAAAAATCCACTCCATCCCCTTTTAAATATTTATCTCATGATCACTTTTATATTTGCCTTTAAACCTTTTAAAATTTGCCCAAATATGCACTGATTCAGGTAAATAAACAGCAGCCAACAACAATATCGATAAAAAATCTGCGTTGTGGTAAATCTAAATACAATAAAAATAAAAAAAAAACAAGAAAAGAAAATTATTGTTATTATGATGATGTGTGACAAGAAAACGCGGGAGCTCTCGTTTTTTTTTTTTAATGGTATTTAAATATTTATATTTCAAGTGCGATGTGGCGAGGGTCTGTATCACATGTATTCATGGCTGCCAGTTGATGCTTAAACTGCTTTTTTTTTCGTGTGTAGACTTGTCGCACAGAGCAAACAGAGCGATGCCCCAGCGACCGGAAAAGGAAGTTCATGGATGTCGGCTTGGATCAAGACACAGAAGGTACGCCTGCAGTGTTTTGACCTCCCAAAATGGCGATATAAATCTGCAGGAAGTGTTTAGATTTAAAAATAGAATGCTTTGCTCTGTGTATCGACAGATCTTTTCCAAGATCTGAGCCAACTTCAGGAAATATGGATAGCAGAAGGTACAACACAATTAATTCCAGGATATATATACTTCCTGGGTTATACTGTATGTAACAACTGACCTTTTTTCCTCTCCCTTGACAGCTCAGGTTCCTGACGATGAGCAGTTTGTCCCAGATTTCCAGTCCAGCAACTGTGAGTAGAGCCTGGGGGGGAGGGGCAAACTTCATGCAGCGCATGCATCAATTATTTAAGCCCTTTTCTTCTAACGAGATTGTGTGCGCACACATCTGTCAATGCACAATTATTTGATATAATCTTGTCATTGATTGATAGTGGTCATGTGACGTATACTGCCTCGATAAATGATAAATAAATGATAAATGGGTTATACTTGTATAGCGCTTTTCTACCTTCAAGGTACTCAAAGCGCTTTGACAGTATTTCCACATTCACCCATTCACACACACATTCACACACTGATGGCGGGAGCTGCCATGCAAGGCGCTAACCAGCAGCCATCAGGAGCAAGGGTGAAGTGTCTTGCCCAAGGACACAACGGACGTGACTAGGATGGTAGAAGGTGGGGATTGAACCCCAGTAACCAGCAACCCTCCGATTGCTGGCACGGCCACTCTACCAACTTCGCCACGCCGCCTCGATATGCTATCCATTATGCATAATGGCTCAAATACAGTGTTTACAGCATCACAATCATCCGTATAGTGTATTTATATCTACTCACATTTCATGTTGTTTATTGCACCTTTTGTTTGTTTATCACAATCTGTACAGTATATTTATCGAAGTGCCATTCTACCAAATTGTGCTATATTTGTTGTAACTCTCAAAATAACCATTATGTGTTTTTCCAACTGTAATTTTTATCAAATACATGTTGAACTAATCACAATGTTTATTGGCCTGTCACAGGTAAATTGATTTTTTTTTAGACAAGGCTGCAACGATTAAATTGATTAGAAAAAAGCTTTGATTCATATCCTAATTGTTTAATAGTTGTCACTAATAAAAATTTATAAAAATCCGGGCCTTATGTAGTGCCCGGAACTTTAAAGATTAAAGTACCAATGATTGTCACACACACACTAGATGTGGTGAAATTTGTCCTCTGCATTTGACCCATCCCCTTGGGGAGCAGTGGGCAGCAGCGGCGCCGCGCCCGGGAATCATTTTGGTGATTTAACCCCCAACTCCAACCCTTTGATGCTGAGTGCCAAGCAGGGAGGTTATGGGTCCCATTTTTATAGTAATATGTGGACATAGTTTTTGCTCAAGCGCACATGAGAGTGGTGGTGCGTGCTTGTTGTGATCTGTGTGGCCTCGAACAGCATAGAAAGGTCTTTTTTTTTTTTTTTTGCTAAAAGTGCAATTTCAATAGGTCTTTTTCCACTAAAAGTTCAGGAATTTAAAATTCATGGAACATTTTAGTTCAGTGGTTCTTAACCTGGGTTCGATCGAACCGTAGGGGTTCTGTGAGTCGGCCTCAGGTGTTCGGCGGAGGTCAAAACACACCCGACTCATCGTGTAAATAAAAACTTCTCCCTATTGGCTTATTACGGATACGGCAACAGCAGAAGTCACACTGATTTGCAGGTGTGTAATTTGTTGTGAGTTCATGCACTGTGTTGGTTTTGTTCTTTGAACAAGGAGATGTTCATGCACGGTTCATTTTGTGCACCAGTAAAAAAAACATGGTAAAACTTTAGTATGGGGAACATATTCAACATTAACTATTTGCTTATTAACATGCAAATTAGTAACATATTGGCTCTTAACTAGTCATTATTAAGTACTTATTCATGCCTTATTCGGCATGGCCTTATTATATCCTTAACCCTGGCCCTAACCCTAACTCTAACCAAATAACTCTAAATTAAGTCGTTGTTACTTAGAATATGTTCCCCATAGTAAAGTGTTACCAACAACATATAACTTTGTCTTGAATTTGAAAAAAAACATTTTATTTTTCACTAAAGAAGGGTTCGGTGAATGCGCATATGAAACTGGTGGGGTTCGGTACCTCCAACAAGGTTAAGAACCACTGCTTTAGTTCCTGAAACGGAAAGTTCCTTTAGACTTGGCTTTTGTTTCCACTGCAATTCCCCAGTTCAGGGTAGTTTATACAAATCAGGCTGATGATGTATGGAGTAGTGGTTTAGTACATTTCTACATTGATTCCATGTAAATAAACAGACATTACGAGGTCATATTTCTTTTACTAAAGTGTAAGTAAATGAGGCAACAAAAGCAATGTTTCTAGTGTTCAAGGTATCTGTAATTTAAATTGATATTTAATATTGCATTAAAACATCATGCAAGATCAAAATGCAAAAGACCTTATCTAATAAAAATAACATATTCCAGTTAATTTTATCATACATTTATAAATGTTATGTTCTGAGGACGTAAATAGCACCGATTGTGTGTATTGTGTCAAATATTTATATATTTATTGTAATTCTGCGCATGATGTTAATTGCAGATGTCAAGCTCCATTTTGTTACCTTGTATACGTTTGAATCTGATCTAATAGTGCATTTATTACTGTTGATGTTTGCAGTGATGTTTCAAGGGCCGCCATTTAGCAAAGTGAAGCGAGAGTCAAGCCCGTCAAAAGACATGTCTCCCTGCAGGACGCCTCACGCTGACGTGTGCCTTTACAGCTACAGGTCGGACATTTCCCTGCCCGAGAGGCAGCAGGAGAACCTCCGATTAATTACGTTGCAGAGTGCGTGAAATAATCTTTTTTTTTTTTTTTCCGACAGTGCCTGTGACAGGAAACCGGCCGGGTTCACAGATGCCGCCCACCCGGCTGGACCCGTGCAAAGGCAGGTTACAAGCTGTCGCACCAACCAGGTCTCTACCTTAAGCCCCTCCCACCACCACAACCTGCCATCGACCAATCAGAACCAGCCATTTGCATTGCCGCACCATCCTATCCGCTGCCCCGCTGGAGCGTTTGGTTCTGAGCAGAGGTGAGTCCAAAACCAGGAGGTCAAATCCAGTCTTACTGCTCTGAATGTGAGGTCTGGTGTGGTACACTCTTGCTGTCATCACGAAATGCGGCTTGAGCTTTTGTGTGTCGTACAGAAAAATGGGTCCACTTGTTGACATTATGTACATCTTAAAATGTCCTTTTAGGTTTCAGCGGCAGATGTCAGAACCGTGTTTATCCTTTTTACCACCAAAGAAAATCGACAACACGCCCTATCCTGCCTCGAGTCACGTGAGCCGCCCGCTCTACCAGCGGCACCTGTCAGAGCCTCTGGTTCCGCCCGGTGGCCGAGGCACCTGCAAGCAGGAGCTGGTGGATCCGCGCTACCCGGAGGCGTTACCATGTGGTCAGAGTGCAGCCTCCTTTAACGGCGTCACCATCAAACAGGAGCCGCGGGACTTCAGCTTCGACACAGGTGTGTATGGGATTATCAATAATTAAGAAGGTTCCGATTTATGCTGCCGATTCCAATCATCCAAAAGTGATGTCAACCAATACGATCACATGTATTAACTTTAAATTGTTGAATGTTGAGTGCTATTGACAGTGTAACAAAATCAACACAATATTTAAAGTAATTGCTTATTCTCTTTTATTACGTACAATTTGTTGGGCAAAACAATGTCAATAATACACAATAATTGAACTCTCTGTTTTTTGCCCTCAAAGTGCACCTGTGTGGAGGGACTTACTCCTTGTATTTATTTGTAAACATTACCAAAAACAACATAAAAATATCATATATAATCAGAGGTGGGTAGAGTAGTCAGAAATTGTACTCAAGTAAAAGTACTGTTACTTTAGAGATTTATTACTCAAGTAAAAGTAAGGAGTAGTCACCCAAATATTTACTTGAGTAAAAGTAAAAAGTATGTTGTGAAAAAACTACTCAAGTACTGAGTAACTGATGAGTAAACCTGTTCGTTTAATGATGACGGCAACAAATAATGCACAAAAACATAAAAATAGCAATGAGCAAATTCAGAGCCAGGAATATCTCTTAAGCAACTAAAACAATAATATATATTAAATAATAATACATTAACATAAAAAAAATTAAGGCAAATTGAGCCACAATAACTTAACAGCACCATAGGCTCAGTAGGCAGAGATTACAAAGGAAAATAACAAGTTCGCCTTTACGCAAACCATAAACTGTAAGGTGTGGGCTGCACCAGTGGGAACACACTGTGCACTTCTGACTGGTGTTTGTATGCATGTGTGTGTGTGTGTGTGTGTGTCTTTGTCTCTCTATGAGGCTGCAGTGTGTTAATAAATGTCCCTACACGATGTACATTTGCCACTGATTCATAGCAGGGAAGCTAACATCAGCCCACGGCAGGGGTGCTCATTACGTCGATCACGAGCTACCGGTCGATCAGTCGATTGTCAGCCAGGCATTAAAAAAATAGTCCTAAAAATGAGCGATCATAAATCTATACTATGACGTCACTTTCGTCACTTGATTGACATTCACGGCACCCGAGGGTGTTCTGAGATGACGCTGGCTGCTGCCAGCTCATTATTAAGAAAAAATTACCGACAGGAAGGCGAGAAACACTTTTTATTTCAACAGACTCTGGCGCCGTACCTGTCGTCAAAACTCTAAAGACCGACTGCACAGTTTGCACAATAAAAGCGCTGCTTCATCATGCCTGCACTAACAAAATAAGAGTCTCAGAAAGCTGGCGTGCACAAGCTAGCAAGTTTGCCGCCAATGTATTTCTTGTAAAGTGTGCGCTGTATACAAAGGAGTACGGAAGCTGGACAAATAAGATGCCAAAAACCAACCACCTTCACGTGGTATTGGACAGAAGGGAGGACTTTTTTACTCCTCCATTTGAAAATGCGGACGTTATCAGCACCACTGTCTGATTCCTATCAATGAGCAAATTCAGAATCAAGTAATACACCAACTTATATTCTTGTCTTCATGAAAGAAAGGAATCTATATGTGTTAAACATGCTTGCATTATCTTTAAACACCTTTAACTTGTTAACAATATTAACTATATGTGTTAAACATGCTTGTATTATCTTTAAACACCTTTAACTTGTTAACAATATTAACTATATGTATTAAACATTCTTGTATTATCATTAAACACCTTTAATTTATTAGCAATATTAACTATATGTGTTAAACATGCTTGCATTATCATTAAACACCTTTAACTTGTTAACAAAAACATATATTTCATAAATAAGTAAATATAAATTATATATATGAATGAGGTAGATCCCCGTGACTTGATCAATTGAAAAGTAGCTCGCCTGCAGAAAAAGTGTGAGCACCCCTGGCCTACGGTGACAGCCAAAATATCTACTAACGTTACTTACCGCAATGTGCTTCCTCAAATTTGACGTTGAGTTCATGTAAGCTTAAGCTTGTTAATCATGTGACCGCCTGGCTCTGTTTGATTGGTGAAACGGAGTCAAACGTCACCAGTGACTGCATTTGATTGGTGAAACGGAGTCAAACGTCACCAGTGACTGTATTTGATTGGTGAAACGCAGGCATGCGATACATCCTACTTTGATGGTCTGCCTGACAAACCAAAACAAACAAAGCGTGCATTAACAGATCGATAAAAATCAGTAGCAAGCTGAATGTAGATAAATGGAGCGGAGTAAAAGTAGCGTTTCTTCTCTATAAATATACTCAAGTAAAAGTATGTCGCATTAAAACTACTCTTAGAAGTACAATTTATCCCAAAAGTTACTCAAGTAGATGTAACGGAGTACTACCCACCTCTGATTAAAACGGCTTGTTCCCCGATCGGTACACACTAAAAAATGTTGGGTTGAAAAATAACCCAGATTTTAACCCAACTGCTGGTTCAGGAAAGGACGAACCCCTTGTTTGAGTTATTTTAACTCAACATTTTGGGTTAATTTTTTCAACCCAACTTTTGCGTTGAATTATTTAACCAAAAAAGTTGAGTTATGATAACTTAATGTTATCTTAATTTATCCCAAAAGTTACTCAAGTAGATGTAACGGAGTAAATGTAGCGCGCTACTACCCACCTCTGTATATAATCTTTAATTTGATTGTTTTGCGATTGTGCTGACACACCAACGGTTGTTGTTGTTATAATACCCTCTCTCTAGACTCTTATTAATCTACTTTTTAATTTCATGTTAATAACCGCTTACTTTATGCTGTAACGTGCTTCCATCTACACTTCTTAAACTTTACTATGCACTTATTTCTTAGTGTTTAGAGATAGCTTAGCGGCTATCTTAGCTGTTTGCATGTCTGCTTCTGGTATGCTGTCAGTATGTAACATGTTTAGCCTCGTCCTCCAGTGATAATGATATTTGATAATGGTACTAAAAAGGCTGTTCATGTTTGGGATTATTATAAGCTTTGGTATAATGGCTGGTGTATGGAGACACATCATGAGCTGCTACAGCTGCTTATCAGCCGGGGGAGTAAAAATAAATACAGGGGGATCAGCGTTTTCATTTGGCAATAATCAGCAATGGCAATCAAATATTTTTTTCGAATAATGTCCAAACCTGATTGGTGGCCGATCGATCGGCACATCCCTAATTATTATTATTATTATTTTCATTATGAAAATGTGCGCGCTTCAGACATTATCGACATACATTGTTGACCTAAAATTGGAGACCCAAAGGGAGTATTTGCATAAAAATTGTTTATACATTGGTATCTTCAATAACATGAACACTGACTTCCTGTTCAGCGCAAAATCCATCCATCCATTTTCTACCCCGCTTATTCCCTTCGGGGTCGCGGGGGGCGCTGGAGCCTATCTAAGCTACAATCGGGCGGAAGGCGGGGTACACCCTGGACAAGTCGCCACTTCATCGCAGGGCCAACACAGATAGACAGACAACATTGACACTCACATTCACACACTAGGGCCAATTTAGTTGCCAAACAACCTATCCCCAGGTGCATGTCTTTGGAGGTGGGAGGAAGCCGGAATACCCGGGGAGGTCATGGTTATTTTCTAAATAAAAGCATTGTAGTATTAACCTGTTTTTTACACCTTTTAAAAAACAGATTACCACATGTAACAAAGCTTTATTTTTATTGTGGTCAAGACATACAATACCACAAAAGCTCTGTTTGGTAAGTGTAAAATAGTATAATGTCAAAAGACACATTCCACACTTTAAAGCACCCTAGCAACTTTTCTCTCTTGAGCTGGCTCCAACTAGCACCTTAGAGCCAGTAGTTGGTTGAAAAATATTTGTAGTGTTGCTCACCTTTCTTATGTCTCTGGCCAAAGTCTCCCGTAAACGTGCAAGCAATGGCAGCTTTGGTTTTCGATAGGTGCTTTGTCGACTGACCTCAGTCAGCCAGTTTGTGGAGATAAGCGAGTGCTAATAAGAGTGGAATGAATGATTTATCTTTTTAAAGGCATTGGTGAGTCAACATGGCTGACTTAGCTACCACTACTTAACTATCACCATCCCACAAAAAAGTTAAAAGTTTAAAAATGTGCATAAAGATGAGGAAATTTTAAAGAAAGTGTTAGGTTTGGAAAAAAAATATGTTTATTACTTTATGAAAGAAAAAAAATGGTATGGTTAGCAATTAAGTGCGTAAAGAACAAAAAAGGCATTGGTTGGTCAACATGGCTGACTTAGCTATCACCATCCCACAGTAGACATGCAAGCCTGATAAGTATTTACCAATCATAATCAAACTTTCAGAGTTTTCAAAGACTGTAGTGACAGATTTGATAAGTAATGTGTTTCTTTTTTGTCTTGCAGAGGTCCAAAACTGCCAGTCATCATCCTTTGGCAAAACTTCAATCTTGTACCAGAACAGCCGCACAGGTGAGAGGGAGTGTGATTGTTTTCCAAAACTGCAGTGTGACATTGTTGTATAATTTTCCCACTGGCAGGTTTCGCTCGCGACTCAGAAGCACGCTTTTACTACGATGACGCCTGCGTTGTTCCGGACAGAATTGAGGGTAAGGTGACAGACCCCAGGCAGTGTCACCGGATCAGAGATCCTGAATAAAGCATTTATTTTTATTTTTTTTACATGTAGGTAAAGTGAAGCAGGAAGGTTTGCCGTACCAGCGCCGCGGCTCCCTACAGCTCTGGCAGTTCCTGCTCACACTGCTGGATGACCCGGTCAACACACATCTGATTGTCTGGACAGGGCGCAACATGGAGTTCAAACTCATTGACCCTGAAGAGGTTCGTCACGGAATGCACTGAACCCTGAAGCCGGGCGTCCTAAAAGGTCTGCTTTGATGTTTTTTCTCTTTTAATCCAGGTGGCTCGGCTGTGGGGGATCCAGAAGAATCGACCCGCCATGAACTATGACAAGCTGAGCCGCTCCCTGAGGTACTACTACGAGAAGGGCATCATGCAGAAGGTGAGGGTCTAGGGTGAATCTACGCTGATGCAAAAAGGAGTGACGAGCGCTCACATGCTCTCCTTCCGATTGGTTCCTCCTTTAGGTTGCCGGGGAAAGGTACGTCTACAAGTTCGTGTGCAACCCCCAGGCGCTCTTCTCCTTGGCGTTCCCAGACAACCAGAGGCCCAGCCTGAAACCGGACCCAGATGCCCCCCTACCTGCTGTCGAGGAAGATGGGCTGGCTCTGCCCGCCTACGAGGAGGAGGGTCCGTATTTGGCGGACGGCAGCGAACAGTGCATTCAGAGACTGGCCTTCCCCGACAGCTGCCTGTACTAGACCATGGTATAGATCAGGGGTCGGCAACCCGCGGCTCCGGAGCCGCATGCGGCTCCTTGACCACTCTGATGCGGCTCAGCTACATACATGCCGACCCCCTCGATTTTCCCAGGAGACTTATGGATGTCAGTGTCTCTCATAGACTACTCCCAGGGAAAAATAATCCTATTAACACTCTAATTACTATATAAAGGGCGTGCCCTAATTGCACTGCAGTAATTGTCCTCTTACTTACAGCATGCCAGGCCAGCCACATGTTATATGTTGTTATTACTTGCTCACACAGGAGACAGCAAAGCATACTTATTCATCAGCCACACAGCTTACACTGACGGTAGCCGTATCAAACAACTTCAACATTGTTACGTTACAAATATGCGCCACACTGTGAACCCACACCAAAAAAGAATGAAAAACACATTTCTGGAGAACATCCCACTGTAACACAACATAAACACAACACAACCATTACCCAGAATCCCATGCAGTCCTAACTCTTCCGGTCTACATTATACACCCCGCTACCACCAAATCTCCCCACACATCAACACCCCCCCCCCCTCTTCGTGGTTGGTTGAGCGGAAGAGTTAGGGCTGCATGGGATTCTGGGTATTGGTACCGTCAGTGTAAGATGTGTGGCTGCTGAGTTAGTAGCCTTGCTGTCTCTTACGTGAGCAAGCTAAAGCTGCATTCCACTTGTGGCCGAGCAGGTACGCTGGTTGGGCAGACTGTAGAGGGCGCCAAATGCAGTGTCATCACGCTCTGATATTCGGGAGTCTCCCGGGAAAAGTGAGAGGGTTGGCAAGTGTGACGCAAGCGACATTCATCCAAAACTCGCGGGCTGCACTAACATCCAATTCCCACATTAAAGTGCGTGCCGGTGCGTGTGTCTGAGACCCCTGGTTAACATAGCACAAAGCATGTAAGCTTTGTATGCGGTGTTTTTCATTTTAAATTTTAAAAACATTTTTGTGGCTCCCATTACTTTCTTTAATGTGTGAAACTTGCCAAAATGGCTCTTTGAGTGGTAAAGGTTGCCGACCCCTGGTATAGATTATATGCAGGGTTTGAGATCTTTTATACTTTTAAATCTACAAACTACCTTCACTCTGGTATGGCTTTGTCTGTTTTAGACCCCCCCCCTGCCACTCCTCACAGTAGTTTAATAATATTCCTGCAGCCAACAATCAAAAAACTGATCTCAAAGCATCTTATTATGAAAAGTAAGCAAGGGGAAGTCCTGTGATTCAACCAAAAACAATCCAAGCCATGCAACTCCTTAACTAGCCTGAAAGGGATGCTTGTATTTTCCAGATGCCACGTTCTCTTATAAACTTGTGTATTCAAATGTTTTCTTGTGTTTTTAAAGCTAATATTTTTGGCATCGTATGGACTTGCTTTTTTTCCCTAGAACAGTTTTATGACAAAAAGTACCGCTACTATTTTTTATTCACTGCTCCTAGCATGATGGTTTCTTACAATCGGCTGTGTCAAGGTAGTTTTTCCGCATTTTGTATAGTGGAGTCGCTTCAGTGTGTAGAAACGCTGTATAATTATACTGTATATGAATATATTTTTGCAAACGGCAGTGAGTTGCACAGTGGAGCTTGCAAACGTGTCGGTGACAGAGCGACCTCATGCTTTGCAGATTAAACATGGATGTTTTGTTCTGTGATCAATGGAGGGAAGTATTGACCTTCACATGCTGTACGTGTGCCTTCCGTTAATCTTCACTGATACAATAAAACTATTTTACTCTTATGATTTATGGATTGTGTTCACTTTGGATTTATATTAATTTCACCTTAATACCACATTTTTTTTGCTTTAATTTCGAGAAAATACTTTTCCAAATGCCACTCTTGTATATTAATCAGAACTTGCTGCACTGCAAATGAAATACTGGCCTCTAGTGTTCAAATATACTAAATGTGTGTGTGTGTGTGTATATATATATATATATATATATATATATATATATATATATATATATATATATACACACACACTATATTGCCAAAAATATTTGGCCACCCATCCAAATAATGAGAATCGGGTGTCTTAATCAAGCACTTAGGCATGGAGACTGTTTCTACAAACATTTGTGAAAGAATGTTGATTTCAGTGATTTCCAGCGTGGAACTGTCATAGGATGCTGCTACCTGTGCAACAAATACAGTCGTGAAATTTCCTCGCTCCTAAATATTCCAAAGTCAACTGTCTGCTTTGTTATAAGAAAAGTGAAGAGTTTGGGAACAACAGCAACTCAGCCACCAAGTGGTAGGCCACGTAAACTGACAGAGAGGGGTCAGTGGATGCTGAAGTGCATAGTGCAAAGACTTTCTGCACAGTCAGTTGCTACAGAGCTCCAAACTTCATGTGACCTTCCAATTAGCCCACGTACAGTACGCAGAGAGCTTCATGGGATGGATTTCCATGGCCGAGCAGCTGCATCTAAGCCATACATCATCAAGTCCAATGCAAAGCGTGGGATGCAGTGGTGTAAAGCACGTCGCCACTGGACTCTAGGGCAGTGGAGACGCCTTCTCTGGAGTGATGAGTCACACTTTTCCATCTGGCAATCTGATGGACCAGTCTGGGTTTGGAGGTTGCCAAGAAAACGGTACATTTCGGACTGCATTGTGCCGAGTGGGAAATTTGGTGGAGGAGTAATTATGGTGTGGGGTTGTTTTTTTGGAATTGGGCTTGGCCCCTTAGTTCCAGTGAAAGGAACTTTGAATGCTCCAGGACACCAAAACATTTTGGACTATTCCATGGGATGGCACTTCAAGTTCATGTGTGAGCAAAGGCAGGTGGCCAAATACTTTTGGCAATATAGTGTGTATATATATATATATATATATATATATATATATATATATATATATATATATATATATATATATATATATATATATCCCTTTGAGACACTTGTGATTTAGGGCTATATAAATAAACATTGATTGATTGATTGATTGATATATATACTGTGTGTATGTGTGTATATATATATATATATATATATATATATATATATATATATATATATATATATATACTGTGTGTGTGTATATATATATATATATATATATATATATATATATATATATATATATATATATATATATATATATATATATATAATGAAACCCATTTTCTACATCTTTAAGCTACATTTAAACCAGTGTGGATGGCACTGTGAGCAGGAGGGTAAAAGTGTCTTGCCCAAGGACACAACAGCAGTGACTTGATGGCGGAAGCAGGGATCGAACCTGGAACCCTTAAGTTGTTGGCACGGCCACTCTACCAACCGATTCACATCGCCCCATATACAGTATATATGTGTAATATATGCACACTAAATTAGAAGGCAGTTTCAAATATTGTGTTTAAAGGGATATTGTGAGTTATAGAGTTTTATTTCAATCGATTAATAATTATAAAATTTGAAATTATTTTCCAAAAGAAGCACGTATTTGAGAAAGCTGAAGTTTTTTTTATTTACTTATGTATTTTAAAAAAAAAATTGTATAAACCTTTATTTATAATATGCAACATTTACATACAATCAAGAAATAATAATAATCAAAACAAGAACAGAAACAGTACAAAACAGCGCCAGGGGGGTTGTAAACTCAATAAAGTAACTAAAATAGAATACAAAAAATATATATGTAACAAAATGTAAAGTTCCGTAAATAATCCAAATTTGGAGCACAGCATCATAGTTTTCACAGCGTTTTAGTTGTTAGAGGTACAAAACGTTTAAAGTAAAGTTTTGAGAAAGCTGAATTTTTTTTCTTTTTTTTTTTTCTTTGTTTGTCTTGTCTTTATTGTAGAAGATGCAATTCAAACACACAACTCCAATGTGTGTCTCCACTCTTTTCCCGGCATCCATCCATCCATCCATTTTCTATCAGCTACAATCGGGCGGAAGGCGGGCTACACCGTGGACAAGTCGCAAGGCCTTTTCCCGGCAATACTTTTTTTTAAAATTTATATTATTTTTATTTTATTTTTTACAAATAGTTGAGAAATAATAATCAAAGAAAATGTTAGACGTTAGTTAAAGGTTAAAGTTTTGAGAAAGCTGAAGTTCACCTGGCAATAGACTGATAGTGACGTCACAATTCGTTGAGTTCGTGTCAGGACCCGGATGTCAAGTCATCTCGGAGTTCACTCCTCAATAAAAGGAGAGCGAGCAATTATTAAAACGTTAAAATTCCGGGATAAATCGGTGTCAAATGATGCTAAAACGCCACAAAAATGTGTACAGCTGTACAGGTTTCTATTTAATCCCAAAGAGAAGGAGCACTATGTGGCTATTTGGAGGAGAATATTCGTTTAAAATGCTTTTCACTTTGTGCTAGCTAGCTTCATGGGACTGTCACACTCGGTAAGGACACACTGTCATGTGATGACAAATTACGCTAACCAATAATATACAGGCATTCACTTATACTATTTCATAACTATTATTTATTTTTTAATAATTGTAGGTAAACTACTCACAATTAGGTACCGTGGACTGGTAATTCCTGCCACTGGGGGCGCTAGAAACAAGTGGTCGCTACCACTTACCAGGACCTGGTTTTTGTCATTGCTACTTTGGCAAAAAATGGAAAAGAGGTGAGCTATTTGTGTTGTGTTGATTTATATTAATGAGTGACAACATTTAAATTGTTCTTTATTTTGCACTTCACACTTATGCCTTCAGTGATGTCCTATTTAGTCCAACTTAAATGAACACTGTACGTCCTCTCACAATACCATAATTATGTCACCGTAAGACCATGGCTGGAGAAATACTATACGGAAACACACTTGCGCATTAAAGGGCAATTATTACATGCGAGTCCCGAGTGAGTATCCAATTACAGGAGGCGTTAATGTCACGTTCAACATGTGGCAACCTAGGGAGGCCTACTGTCGATCAATCAATCAATCAATTAAAGTTTATTTATACAGCCCTAAATCACAAGTGTCTCAAAGGGCTGCACAAGCCACAATGACATCCTCGACTCAGATCCCACTAGGGATGATGTTTGATAAGAAATTATCGAGTTTGAGTCTATTATCGAACCGATTCCTTATCGATTCTCTTATCGAATCCATTAGCTTGAGCTTTTCGCTCTGCTCCTCCGTGTTTCCTGCCATCATTTACTGAGCTGTACTGTGCAGAGGACTATGGGAAATGTAGTTTGCATCTCAGACCAGCTCACTCAATAGTGCCAGAAAAAAAACTACACTAGTGAGTGTAGTCCAAGTTCTAATTTACCGTCACATGTCACATTATTGTAAGAATTTTAAAACCGCAATACTGTGGTATTTACAATGTAAATAACAACCCATATAGACAAGTGTTTTGAGTACAATACATCAATATTATTATGACAACAAAAGAGCAACGGTACTCTTCTAAAAAAGTGAGTTAGAATTATTACTAAGTTATCACGTACCTTGTGGACATGATTGCCAAATGTAGCTTCCCTGTTAGATAAAAACTATCTCCGAACTACCACCTTGCTCCTTATTTCTTTCTTTAAAGATAATATTTAATTGTGGTAAAAAGTCACATTTGGAGTCCGCATTCCAGAAGCTCAGGAGGTAACTCTAGCGAGCTGCCACGAAGATGAGGCAGAGTGACAGGACGTACAAAAAAGGTGTTCGAAGTTTGGTAGGTAAATTGTCATCGATTGGCTTAGCGGGCCTCTGGCGAACTGTTGTAAAGCTGTTGTAATTTGATGGAACCTATTTATGTTTTACAGAGAAGTTTTACTTACGGTAATAAAATGAGGGATGAAGCGCAAGTACCTGGACAGCTCAATATGAGACAATTCGGTTTTTCAAGGGACAACCCTACATACTCCTTTCTTTAGAACATTACTTTGTCCTCGCCCTTAAAAAATAAAAACATTGTAATAAATTGTTCTCTGTCTGCTCAATCTTAACAGCCAACATTTTTGAATGTTGGGAGAAAAAAAATCCTTTTCACACACGTACGCCATATCTTCTTCAATCCTAATTCCGCCCCTGTTGCTGTCCTCCACCATGACCGACTTTTGGGTTGGTGACATTACATGAAAACAGTATATTGTGTGCAATCCCAGCTTGCCACAAAAAATATAATGTATTGTTTTTTTTAAAAATACAGCAGACAATCTTAGAACGGCTTTTTTATTTTGCAAAAGAAAGGTTTTAGGTCACTTGGAGCTTTGCCTTAAACACAGCCACCTCCAAAGTCACATCATTATTCTATAATTCCTCTTTATAAACAAGAAGGGGTATATTATGCATGCAAATACCGCATTAGCCGCTGAGGTTTTTTTTCACCTTCCACAGACAAATCCACGATAAACACAAGATTCCCTTAACGATCCGGATGAAGCTGTGTGGAAAAAGAGATGCTCGGAGAGGCCACAGCAAGAAGCGTCGCACACAGTTTGCGGTTGCATAGTACAGTACATAGAGATCCTAATTTGAAAACAGCATGCTGCTTTGTATTGCACATGACTGAAACCTTGCTGTCATAATTCCAGCACGCGTGTGGACTGTGGAGCATCTGACTTTATGTATATTATAAAAATAATCACAAATAGGTTCTTTTTGACAAGAATAATTTCCCCTCTGTTTTGTTTAATCTAATTACAGCTCTCTCCTGTCATAATATAATACTGTACTGTGGGGAATACTCGTTCCTCTTGCTCTTTATTTGTAATATCTGATGCGCTTTAGGGATTACTTATTTAACCTATTTGAAAATACCAAAAGAGATGTTTTTAAAGTCATTTAAGCGTTAGGTCAGGATGTTCAACTTTGCGACGTTTTATAACTGAAACAATGTCCATCATTGACACAAAATGTATATATGGTAATAAAATCTGATAGGCATTCAAGTATCTTGCAGAATATTTCAATCAAGTCTTACGAGCTGGTGATGCATTCATAAAAACTGGTGCAGCACTGGTGCAATTTTTGGCTCGACAAACTTTGACAAACAGCACACTTTGTTGCCTGTCAAACATATCAGTTTTTTTTTTTTTACAAATTTCTATTTTACTTCAAATAAACTTGTAGGTCTTTATTAGGTAGTACAGTGGTACCTCGCAACATTTCGCTCAAATTCTTACAATTGTTTTAACATTGGCTGGTGGAGTTTGTGTTCTGGAGAAAACCATGTCTACAATAAAAACACAAACATAAGGTTTAAGCTTTAAACCAGCAACCACAGCAGCACATGTGTGGGTGAGCTACATGGACATTTCCGTTGCAACACATTGTCCTTCACCATGGTGCCCCAAGTCATGCAAACATTTTCTAAAAGACATGTTAGGTGTTACTGTGTATTGCCTTCCACTTCAATGCAACTGTTATATTTTCTTTGCTCATTCCTCAGGGAAAATAAATGTGCATGTACAACAGCTCAAAGGTTGTTGTATTGCAAGTCTAAGGTGATAATTAAGCTCAAAAATGCTAATTATTACTCCTAAAATTCTGAAGGAAGAACTTTCAGTTGGATAAAAGATAAACCTAAATCCTTGTCAACAAATAAACAAAGGGGGTAACAATTCAAGGACTGGCGATGCAACTTGATACAAGAGCAAGCATGAAGCTGATTGGCTGGGACACATCCGGATGTGGGCAGGGCTGGCAAGCACCTAATGCACCTGAGGAGACGCGGGTGAAACCAATTACAGGAAATAAGCCACTAAAACAACACAAAAACGAAACAAAAGCACTGCCATTTAATTACGACCAAATTGAAACTTACCAAGTAGATGCTCTTTAAAAAAATCATATTCATCAAGCTCTTAAACCGTTTGTAGGGGTAGGGTGTTTGCCCCTAAATGAAACCTTAACGCTTCATACAGAAAAGCAGGCTTGCAAAAAGTGATGTTAACCAACCAAAATGGTTCAGGAATGTGAAGCACCAAGTTTTCAACTAGCAGCCAGTTCACCCCTCATTTCAAACCGCAATCTGGTGATTGACGACGTGGGACCTCCGTATGTACAGGGTAGTTAGAAAAGATCTATGCAGTGGAAGCAGACGTTCATCATCTATTAACATGCAAGAAGCTAGAAGGCGAGAGGATTTTTACATGGTGAGGTGCGTGGATTTTAGCAGTCTGTGTGCTGTGGTGTGATGTCACATCAGCACCGCGTGACCACCGCCGATGGAAGCGAGCACAATCGATGCTAAGCATCTTCTCGCCGTGATCTAGAAGGTCCAGAAGTTGGCATGGGCATCCTAAAACTCGAATCAATTTAGTGAATGTTTCGGGGGTCTAATACATAAAGAATCACCCTGAAAATAGGGGCTACTTGGGACCATCTTGGCTATGTGGTAGCGTTCATTGGTAGGTGGAATCTGGACCATTCGGACACCCGTGATGACTCAAGTGGGTTCAGAGCCGGTGCCTGGAGTCATGGCTGTAGCTTCCCGGGGAGCTACGGTTGCGGTGTGGCTTATACGCATCCTGATAGGGGTCCTGGTAGTCCTGGTAGGGGTCCTGCGCCTCTCGGCTATGCTGCGACCCCGACGACATGCGGTTGCGTCCCTTGTGTGCTCGTTCGTTGTGGTAGTTTTCATCGGACGTCATCAGGTTGCGACGCTCGTTCGCAGTGGAGTGATCCCCCGTGTGGTTGCTCTGTTGCATTCTTTGGCTCTGCTGATATGGCACACAAGTCGGGTGTGATACAAATGGTGACATATATCTAACTAAAACAACGACTGGCCGCAGTTGTACCTGCAGTCCAGAGATGCTGGTGGGGTACGCTGTGAGGGTGCCGGTGCCTAGGTTACGTCCCAGCAAAGGGTTCAGGGGTGTGGCCATCGAGGTATGTGTTGCTTTCCAGTAGGCCTCGAGGTATTCGGCAAGATGCTCACAGGCATCTTCCAGCTGGTTCTCGTCCAAGATGATGTCAAACATTTCCTGAGAGCAATCGCTCGGCAGTTATTATTTGCATAACATAAGGCCAACATGCTGTGAAGATGGTTACTTACTGGAGGACATTGAGCCAGTTTGTCTGCAGCTACAAGCTGGACATTCAGGTGTTTGCTCTGAGACTTCCCTCTGGACTTGACTAGCCTCTGTAAAACCTGGATGACAAGGACAGACACACAGTGGCATTTTAGATATAGGCCGCACGGGCAATTGCCAAGGGTGGCATTTTCTAAGGGGCGCTGCAGGGACAAGGCTGAACAAAAGATTCATATTTGTATATGATCAACATTTATTTGCTCAACAGGTCAGGATATGTGTGGATATTGGTGCCCCAATACTGCTCACATGAAGTGGATAAAAAAGCAAACCAATGAGAGACAATACGACATTATCATCACAAGTTGACATCGATGTCAATGTCAACAAGGAAGTGAGCAAGTGGGTGAGCAACATAGAGACACATTTGACGGTTGATGTCTGCTTTTGACCTACGGAGGGATGAATTTGATTGGCAAAAATTACGATTGGCCAAAATATGAGGACAAGTTGTGAGGATTGGACAAAGTTGTGATGTGGCGCAGAATTTGCGAAAATGAGTGCGGTCAGAACATAGTGAAATTGAAGTGGAAAATTGTTGATCTATGTGGGGAATTAGTATTTCCCCACATTGTGTGGGCGCCTGCGACCTAAATGAGATGTGGTGCCTGGGAAGGTGAGGCGAGGCGGGCAAAATATGTCTTACAAGGCGCCACTGAGGCTAGAACCTTCACTGCAGACACAGATGTTGAGTGAGAGGTACTTTTTACAATCAAACCGATACGGCAACAATTTCTTGTACCTGGGAATCGATACCAGTAGTTGACGGTACCAATTTTTGATACTTTTGAGTGTGTTCATGTGGTAATAGATTTTCTTAATATCAAAATCTAATTATTTTTAATTAAACATTTAACACTGAGCTATTGATAACTGCTGTCCAGTTATTTTTTGTCCATTTTGTTTTCTTACACTTCTGAGTCTCATTTAAAGGTATGCATTCATTTCAGTTGGTCCTAGCTCTGTTGCCGTAGTCAGGAAGGTGTATTTGCACTTTAGTTGAATGTGCCAGTCTTGTCTTTTGTTGAGCCCTTCAAAGTGTTTTCACCTGTAAGTGTTGTACTTATTACACGCTAGATGTTTGATTGTAATTGGATCTTAGTTGTAGTTTTGATTACCAAATTTGGAGATGTTGAAATAGCCATGTAAAATCACTAATGCTAATCAATATTACCCCGAATTTCCACTGAATGCGGAACGGCCGCGGACCATACACACGCGCCGGCGGACTTTTTCCGTTTTTATTCAAGTCAAGGTGTCAATTTCCACCGCCCACGGACTGCCGTTTTCCTGAGGGAACTCTCCTGAAGGAATCAATAAAGTACTATCTATCTATCTATCCGTTCCGCATTCCAGCGCTAAATATACGCAGAGCTATTTTTGCCGGACGCTGCAACAAATCTGTTCAGTTTCGCAAAAATCTGCTAGTCTTGGACAGGAAGTCATGCACAAAGACAAAATGAAAAGTCCAAGTTAATTTGAAAATAAGATAAATAATAAAATAAGAGTTTATTTTCTTCTGCTTCTCTGGAAGAACAGAATAAACGTTATGTGGTTGGCTTTATTACTTCCTCCCTTATCACGTGATTATGCGCGGATTCGCGATAATCTCGCAAAAGTCTGCGCAATTTAGCTGCACAACGGAAACGCAACAGGACGGCAGTGGGGATTGCCAGACGGCAGATAGCGGCGCCCTCGCGCAGTGAAGCCAGTCCGTGGCTGTTCCGCATTCAAATTTGGGGTCATAGATATGGCATATCCAATGAAAAATTAGCATTGAGCTAGCGCAGCTTTACTTTCAAACCCTTTCTATCAGACATGCTTGCTTTGTGGCTTGGACAGTTACACAATTACCTAGATGCAATCCGCTATGAATATGCCTGTAGGACGGGACGTCACAAGCAACAAAGGTATTGAAACATGGTATGGTTTGATTTTGCTTGATTTGGTACCCTGTAGTAAAAGTTCAGAATACAGTACCCATCCCTACAGATGTGTAAGTGCAGCTTTTTAGGGGTCATGCACTGCTTATGCTCGCTGTGTGTGAGATTTAACTCTTAAAAATGTGCATTAATTCTGCAGAGACTAAAATCTTTATGAATTTTTGGTCATAATCTTGGTGGTCACAGCTGTAGTCGCTCAAAAAAAGTGTAGCGTGTGCCACATCTCCATGCAAAGGTGCCACGATGCAGATCAGTTGGTGGAAGGAAATGCACTACCCATCATAAAAAATGGTACCTTTTAATATTGGGGAATTGTTTCCTAAAATGTCAAGATGTTCTTGTTGTTTGTCCCCATTGAATGAATTCTCTGTGAGGCCGTCACTGTGAAGATAAATGCTAATACCTCTATTAACGGGACTTGTGGAAATCCCTCTCCTGTAGCGTACCTTAGGTGAGGACACTTTGACGTGGACAATGATGGGAGCCAAGGAGGTCTTGAGGAGCTGGGCTGGATGGTTGATAGTGTCGGCATCCAGCACTACCAGCTGCAAGGAGCGGGCCAGCTCAAAGATCCGCTCGATCTCGCTTTGCACTTCAGCTGATGACACAAATCACGAGTGAGGGTTTGTCAACTGTTGAAAATAAACTAAGGCGTTCTTCCTCACCTAAGCTGGAGCGGGTGTTGGATCGCTCAATGATGGCCCTCTTACTGGGGTTGTTAAGGACAGATCTCTTGGCTAAAGATATATCGGCGGTGACCCGTGTGATTGATATCCTGCAAGATGGAAACAAATGTTTTCGTAGAGCCACTTGATTAAAAGGTGAACATGGTGTAAGACGGTCACACATGTCCTACCTGCCATCAAATCTGTGCTTGAGGAAGTCAAAGAGCGCTTTCTGCATCATATCAGTCACCTGTACAGACCAGTTTCACATTTGTGACGTCATTTTCATACTCTGAGTTTCTTCATATTAGTATTTGATGTAGTGTGGACTACCCAATTAAGATGAACATTTCATAATATCCTATAGAATTTTTTTTAAAGCACACTTAAAAATACTTTGACAGTGTCTCAATCCACACACTTCCGTACTTACAGTACACTAGGCATTTTGACTGCATACTGAGAAGTAGCGGATGTTGCCCTCCAAACGCCCAAAATAAATGAATAATCGCCATCTTGGCTCCATAGTGGAAGGGAAGGGATTACAGGTTGTTCTCTTTTACAAAGTTACGAGTTACGACGTTTTGTGGTTGCGAACGCACTCGCATCGATTTTTAATACTGTCCAAATAGACACATGCAACTAGTCAAGTGTGCACCACAGGAGAATACGTCGGCTGAGTAATACATAGTCATGTGTAACTTTCCTGAGGAAAAGGGAAGTCACTTTCTTTCTTTCTAGTTAACCTTTTATCAAAGTACAGCGGACTCTTCTGATGGCATTGCATCAAAAGATGAAAAGTGAAGTAAAATTGTAAATTGCTCAATATAGAAGTGGACGAACCACTGATGAAACACTGCAACTATCATCTAGGATAAATATTTTATCTTTGAACATCTGAAAGGATCTTCTACTATGAAATAAACAGTGACAACTACGGGTCTTAAAATAGTTGACTATACGACAATTAAATTTGGAGTAGTCTGATTTTGAGTCTTAACTATGCAGTCAAATTTTCGGACATTGAACCCCCTCCCTCCATCAGAGGGAAGCGAGTTGAGTACCGTAAGCCTCACACGTACAGCGATTGTGTTGGGAGGATGTTAAGACATAGGGACGTGGGGCCTGTTGGAATGGGCCCCTGCTAAATTGGAGCCCCCCCATTGGACACGTAGCTGGCCGTGCCAGTGTGTGCTTTAGGCGAGCCAAAACCCGCCACCGGTGCTGGTGGGACTCACCAGAAATTTAACAAGGCACATGTCGCCAGGCTGTAACTTTGATCAGTTCGCTCGGGCATGAAGCCTTCCTCACTACTACCCTCTGGCAACTGTAAGGATCAATCTGCTGGTTTACCTACAGAAACCTTGTTACGACATTTACTTCTTCTAGATAGTCAAGTTTGATTGTCTTCAATCAACCCCGGCGGACCTGATGAACTATCCAACCTCAAGTGCTTTAGCCTTTTTTAAATTAGATTTGACAATGAAAATCATTTTGTTGGAGCAGTGTAGTGATATCATTATTGAGACTTGCGTTATTGAGCTTTTTGTGAGCCCTCGACATCAGAATCAGAATAGTTTTATTGCCATTGTTTGAGAACGGGTTCACAAACTAGACATATTCTGCCGGTAAACACAGCCCACATTAGAACATCACTCAAAAAACCCAAATGCCCAAATAAACCAACAAGGGCACCGGCAAACCAAAATGCATGAAGAATTATCTTTAAGTATAATTTCTTTGGTGCTTTTTGTGCATCTTGTCATCTTACGTTTCCCAGGTTTCCTTGTAATCAGACAATGGTGCCGGGCACCATTGAGCAGGGATTGGTTAAAATGTCTAAACTATTGCAAGGACATTTGTTGGTACTCAAGTACTGTTGTTGAAGTCGTTAAAAAGAGATGTAATTGCCAATATCAAATAATAATAATAGATAATAACAAATATAATTATTATTAGAACATTTCTTTCTGTCACCTATACCACAAAGCTGTGTTTTTCTTTACATTTATTTGGTGGATTAGCATATTTTGACCCATATTGTATTGATATTAGTGTGTTTGATTGATTAAAATGTGTAGAATATGGCGTTTTAAATGTTTTATATGCATCCCTGGGAAAAGCATGAACACCCCTAAAGCTCACAGTACAGTATGCGTAACGAAGTGTACTGACTGAAGTATTCCATTTGAAAAACGCTATTGCTCAGTTCAGCACTCATACTTAAGGATTATACAATACGATATAGTGCTTGCATGGGCGTTGAGAAATAGTCTTCTGTAAAGTCTCGCACAGAATAAAACCCAAGCTCACCTCATAACCTTTGAGTGAGGGTCCCACCAGCACCACCGGCCTCATGGAGGGAACCACGTCATACGGGGGGATGTGCTCCGTCTGTCAACGCAAACATTTAATCAGCAGCAGCCAGCTAAATGTGTGCTAAAACAATAATCAGACAGCTCAGATGGGCAGCGGATGAACGTGGATTACAACAGATGTTAAATGACAGGCTGCTGGTGCATGAAGCAAACTTGCTGAAGTCACGTTTCCGCCAAGCAGTACAGTTCAGTTCAGTTTGTTGCCATGCAAATCCTAAATGTAAGATTAAATTTAGGTGGGATGGGGATAGTGGTGTCCATTATATAAATAGTGTGGCAGAGTCGCACATCATAGCTAATGAATTCAACAAATGCGACATCGTAATCAAGACAACAGCGGATTGGGTTCTTCGTTCTTGGCATTTTGACAAGAAGAAGACACATTTTATTATAGGAAGTGACAATCAATGGACTGCATTGTCTCTAGCGTCATCCTTGCAGTTTTGGTAACTTTCACAGTTTATGAACAATGGAAATGCACATAAATGTGCTGAACTGAACTAAACTGTGAGGAAAACAAGGCTTAGTTGAAAGGATGAGGAGCGACATGCCAATGTGGCAAGCGAACAGGACACAGATGTTTGCTTCGATATTGTCTACCGACAGACATGGTTTAACTCGTTGATCACGCTGTTCATTTTTCATGACAGATGTAGGGGAAAAAAATGTGTATAGGCAAATTTGATACTTCAGTGAGTCTGAAGTATTGCGCTCCGTGTTATGCGTGGCGAGAGCGCCACAAGCTCCTGTCATTCTGCAATGGACGCCACGAGAGCTTGGTGGATGCTTCATGAGTGGGTTTCACCAACTTACCACTTTCTGTTTCTGCTTTCCTGTGGGAGGGGAGAGAAGACAGCGACAGGGTCATCAGTGGCTGCTTGGGGGAGGAGTCACAGTCAGAAAACCTTCTAAACATGCGTGCCATGAGCAAAGGAAACCTACCAACTATCAACTATCATAAAGAGAAAGGAAAAAAAGTGTCTCTATGCTCCTATTATATTCACAAAATCACATGAGTGCTGTTCAGGGGGGGTTCATAGTCTTGTCGTTGGGTTCACACTGTGGTAAGCCCCAGTCTCAGAGCGCCTGCAGTCCTCAACTGGAGGAAGAGGAGGATCATGGGAAAATGTACCAACAAGTGTAGGCAGTGAACTTATGCTCTAAGAAGAGACATGGGAAGGCTTTATAGACTTATTCTAGTCTCTTGTGGTTCAGGAGGCTTGACTCTAAGCAGGTGGCTGGCTACTTAGGGCCCTCTCCCCCTGTCTGAAGCGCTCACCTGCCGAGGATATGAGGGGTCGGATAGAGGCAGACACCTCATCCTCTACACTTGAAGAGGAGTTCCCTCCAGACTTACTGGAAAACACAAGAGGGGGATAAAGAGAGACAGAAACACAGCGTGGCATTAATGCAGAAAATGTGAGGAATAGGGATCAATCCAGGAATCCCGACTACAGTAAATTTGAGATTGTCACCGAGCTTTGCACGAGGAGTGCTGGATCAGCCGGGTCCAGAACTATTCGCATTAATTCATCTCAGTCTTGGAGAAGTGCATGCAGGTTACTGTGCAAACGCTGGATGACACAACTTTCAAGACATGTGGCAAGGAAAGCGCATGCAAAGCTGATCAGACCCCTTATTAGAGACACTGAAACCGCCTTGATAAATTTGCACCTAACAAAAACGTGTGGAGTGTAGTAATTTGTTAACCATATATGACAATAGTGTTTTGGCACAAAATGTCTATTTGGCAGTACAATATGTTAAGTATTGAAGTATCTTGTAGAAGATTTCATTTAAGTCCTACCAGCTGGCAATACATTCATAACACACTTATGCAAACAGCGACCTTTATATACTGTATAATAGGGATGTAACGGTATAAACATCTCACGGTACGATATCACGATATTATTGTGGTATACACTACCGTTCAAAAGTTTGGGGTCACATTGAAATGTCCTTATTTTTGAAGGAAAAGCACTGTACTTTTCAATGAAGATAACTTTAAACTAGTCTTAACTTTACGCACATTCGGGCAACACTTTCAAAATGTGCACTTTATTCTTTCTATACGTTTTAAGCAAATACATGACTTGCAGTTCCGTAAAACTTTTTTAAAAATTTCCTGGATGACATTGTGACTATAAAATTGCATTTGTATCCAAATATTGGGCTATTTTCTTAAGCGCATGTTATTAATGCAAGAAAATAATAAACTGATTAATCATGAGTAATCACAATTCAAGAGTGTGATTAATCTGATTTAAAAAATAATCACTTGACAGCCCTACAAATATATATATATATACACTACCGTTCAAAAGTTTGGGGTCACATTGAAATGTCCTTATTTTTGAAGGAAAAGCACTGTACTTTTCAATGAAGATAACTTTAAACTAGTCTTAACTTTAAAGAAATACACTCTATACATTGCTAATGTGGTAAATGACTATTCTAGCTGCAAATGTCTGGTTTTTGGTGCAATATCTACATAGGTGTATAGAGGCCCATTTCCAGCAACTATCACTCCAGTGTTCTAATGGTACAATGTGTTTGCTCATTGGCTCAGAAGGCTAATTGATGATTAGAAAACCCTTGTGCAATCATGTTCACACATCTGAAAACAGTTTAGCTCGTTACAGAAGCTACAAAACTGACCTTCCTTTGAGCAGATTGAGTTTCTGGAGCATCACATTTGTGGGGTCAATTAAACGCTCAAAATGGCCAGAAAAAGAGAACTTTCATCTGAAACTCGACAGTCTATTCTTGTTCTTAGAAATGAAGGCTATTCCACAAAATTGTTTGGGTGACCCCAAACTTTTGAACGGTAGTGTATGTCCAAACGAAAAAAAAAAGGACCTAAAAATGTTTCGAATAAACACACTTACTGTAATTGAACACATAATGCTAAAATGTTCTAATCATATTTATTACTACAAAAATTTATTTTTAAGTGCAAAAAATAGTGCAGGAACAATCAATGCTTCGAGCAACTATTAAAAAAGGCTTAACAAAGTTTTAAGACGCTTGAGTGTCTTAAAAGTGACCAAGTAAACATCCAGTGTCACAAGTGTAAAACAATGTTCACTTTAGTGTCTTAAAACAGTTACTTCCTGAATCGCACTGTCTTCTGCAGTGGACATGTTTTTATATCAGTTTTGAAAATGCAGTTTCTCATAAAAGTTAACTCACAATTTTACTTTTAATAATGTAAAAACCTCACAAATTTATGTTTAGACTCACTGGCTTCAAATATATTTTCCCTCAGCGCGGTGCGCCTTGACTGAGTCTGTTTTGTCTTGGAACATTGGAGACAAACGTGGCACATTTTATTACCTCTGCCAAACAGATTATTTTTTTGCCAGGGTTTGTGTGTTTGTTTGTGTTACGGTCCCCGTGTCGTGGTCTAGTCTAAAAGGGACGCGCAACATAAAAGACTTAATTGTACTTCTTGAACAGTTTATTTAAAAAATGTTTCTACAAACTATAGTGTAGCTAATACAGCAAGTCGTGGCAACATATGCGGGTGTGCGGTGATCAGCTGGGCTGGAGAATCGTCCAAAATACTCGACGCGCTAGGTTTACGATTATGGGAAATGTAGTTTATTTTCAGACCAGACAATGCAAAAATGCCAGAAATATACTCCACTCAGCAAGTTTTAATTTGATACCGTAATACGTCACAATATTATTGTGAAGAGTTTGAAAAAGTGTTATCTACAATACCGTTACATCCCTACTGTATAGCATTTCTGCTATTAGAGAGTAACCTACAACTTTGCCAAATATGCATTCTAAAAAAGTAATGTTTTATTTTTTTTATGATTCGACCTTTGTTAGATGTTTTGGAAGGGATTACTAACAAAAACAAGTGTTAAAAAATGTGCCTCAGACTGGAAGTTTTCAATTCATGTAAAGCGGTAGTGTCCAAACTTCTGCATGCAGAACAATTAAAGGATGCAGGGGGCCATTTGGATGCATGTTGTAAATTAAAGATGCTAAATTTGCAGTATCGCCCAGCCCGCATTTACACATTGTACTTAGTATTAATAGCCCATAGAAAGCCGATTTTCCACTCCTTGCAATGTGCATCATGGTTTTCTGTTACTTACCCTTGAACTCGTCCTCTTTTTTGCTCCTGCTGGAGTCGGATGTTCTCGAGCTTCAGTGGGCTGGGGATGAAGCCAATGTCGCAGCCCTCCTTCACCAAGCGGCCGATCCACCAGTCATTGTTGAATTTCTAAAAAAAAAATTAAAAAAAGTGGGGGGGAGGCCACGGAACACGGTAACAACAAAGGGAAATAGCCACAATTGTTCTTCAGTAATAGGTGATGGATGAATGTATGACTTAGTGCATCAAAATCATCAACATGAACCTCTTTTATGTGGAGGAAGTCCTTGGCGTCGAAAGAGATAGCTGTGGCGGGAACTGGAACATCCTCATCCAGAGCGCCGCAGTAGCTGACATTGGTCCTCACAGCGAATGCAACAGGTTTGGTCTGGGAGCACAGTCACACTCCGTTTTAGAAGCAAAAAAAAAAAAGAATCTGGAAATCCCTTAAGTGCATTTGCCTACCTTGGCTCTCTCCAGTTGGATGGTGGCCTGCTGCTCCCGCTCCTGCCGGCTCTGTCCCGGTCCTTGGCTCTGGCTTGGGCTCTGGCTCTGGACCTGGGCCTGCACGTCGCGCTCCTCCTCCAGAGAGACATCTGAGTCTGATGGTCTGCTAGTATATGAATCAGCTGAGCCCTGCAAACAGAGAAACCCCCCTAGATGAAGCTGGAGATATAAAATTCAAATTTTACCAGCACTATACCGCCGACAATTTAAAGAGGACATTTTAGTTATTTTTAATTTTGACTGAATGCTAATCTGGATTGTTAGCGTTGTGTTGGTGTCAGTCTGCACGTTGAAAAAAAGCCCCCTGCTTGACTTGCTGCGCTTTCTTAAGCTATTATTAAATAAAAGGCCTACTCTGCTGATTCTCCACATCAAGTTCAGTTCAGGGGAAGTCATCTGTGTAATGGCTTTTTCTTATCCGGCTCCAGGAGACAAAACGGTTACTTCAGCTCGAGTAGAAATTTACAAAAGCAAGGCTGGAGTATGGAGTTTAAGGCAGATTGTGTTGCATTGTGGGTAACATATGTGCTTTCGTCGGTCGTGTGTCTATAACACAAACGTGCCAATACAGCGCTTCACCCTCTGTGTCAAATCACTCATCTTTGGGTCTGTGTGGAACAGCTTTGCAGCATCCCAGCCATTGTCCAATGGAGTAGCTTCTGCTTGTGACTCATCAACATCACAATTAATGACATCACGATGCGTGATTCTCTGAGCCTCTCCACGGAGCCTTAAGCGCGGGCAGCCTCAGGTGGACTGTAAAATGCTAGGTAGCGTCTTTTTCTAGCAATTAACGCATTGTCCTGGTGTGCGCTCCATGATGATGAGCACTAAATGGCTCTTCTTGGCTCGTCATGTCAGACTGCAGCAACAGCCGCACATCACATTCACACAGGAAATAGATCAAACTGAGGGAATTGACACATTAGAAGCCATCTGCCTACCATGCACCCCCACCCTTTAACACACAATACACCAACACCCACCCAACCCCCTTCGAGCCTATAAGCATAGCCCACCGTTGCACTATGCTGGTGGTTGTTGAGTCCCTCAAAGGCCTGTCGAGCAAGCTACGTGCGGGCACAAAGACAGCAGCACACATTTAAAACACTCACCGCCTCCGAGTCTTCAAATCCATGCAGATACAAATTGTCATACATGGAGGTTTGTTATTCCAACGCGCTCCTCTGACACAGAATGAGGGCGAAAAAGCAAGTGTGGAGGCGGAAGAGGAAGGAGGGGGCACCAGAGAGAGGGAAAAGGATGGATGGGGGGATGACGACAATCCCCTCTCTTCACAGCATAGAAGACAAAAAAAAAAAATAGAGATCTCTCCTTCCTGTTGGATGGCGTCTTGTCCTTTTGGAGGCCTGATGGATGCAGCGTCTCCCTAATCCCACAGAGCTGCTGGCTGGCTCACATTATAGGATAGCGAGGCGCTCCCTGGAGGTAGCCCAATACTGGCATTTCATTTCATCACACACGCAAAAGCAGCAGCAGCAGCAGATCCTGCCTCAATATCCAAGCCTGATGACCAGGCAATTGTGCACCAATCTGATTGGCTGACAGGCTGGCCAGTCAGCTGGGAGGCAGCAGGGATCAGTGGAGGAGTGGGGGGCGGTGAAGAGCAGCATCCTCCATTTCCCTTTTTAGCCTTCATCCTCTTCTATCCTCATCTATTCCTTTTAAGGGGAGAGCTGAAATATTCCAAAGTCAAAGGAAGTCTCTAATACAAACACCCCACTCCTTAACTTGCCACTAATCCAATTGAAGTTATTTTTGGAAGTATTGTTGCTACTTTTTTGCATTTTCTTAAATGACTTCAATTAGATTTATTAGTACCTGAAACGATTAACTAACTTAAATACTAATTTAAAGTTAGTATTATTCGCAGATGATACAACGGCATTTTGTTCAGGAGAGAACACACAGAAGATAATACAAATAATAACAGAAGAAATGAACAAATTAAAAAGATGGTTTGACAAAAACAGACTATATTTGAATATCAGTAAGACTAAAATAATGCTATTTGGTAACAGTATAAGAGAAAGTCAAACACAAATACAGATAGACGGAGTAGACATTGAAAGGGTAAAAGAAAACACATTTTTGAGTGTAATAATAGATGATAAAAATGAATTGGAAATCTCATGTTAAAAATATACAACATAAAGTAGCATGAAACACATCAATAATGGATAAAGCAAAACATGTTGTAGACCAAAAATCACTTCATATTCTCTACTGCACGCTAGTGTTAGCATATCTGAGTTATTGTGTAGAAATATGGGGAAACGACTACAAATGTGTGGTTCATTCACTAACTGTGTTACAAAAAAGATAAATTAGAATAATACATATTGTTGGATATAGAGAACATACAAACCCTTTATTTATTAAATCACAATTATTGAAATTCAATGATTTGGTGCATTTGCAAACAGCTAAAATTATGTATAAAGCAAACTATAACCTGCTACTCAAGAATGTACAACAGTTCTTCTCAACAAAAGAGAAGAAATAGAACCTTAGAGGAAAATCTAATTTAAAACATTTGTATGCTCGTACAACACTTAAAACCTTTAGTATATCAGTATGTGGAATTAAATTATGGAATGGATTAATTAAAGAAATCAAACAAAGCACCAATATGATTCAGTTTAAGAGACTGTTCAAACTACAAGTGTTCACAAAGTACACAGAACAAGAATTATTACATCTTGAACCTTTTTTTTTTTATTGAGGCAAAGATTATTTATGTATTCAATATTTGTTTGCTTACTATGGTATATTATTTATTTATTCACTGTTCTGTTACAGAGAACAAGGAAATTGAATAAAATTGCTATGGTATGAAAAGGGGTAGGATTAAATAAGCTATGCTTCTTCCTACTCCTTTTCGGACGTGCTGTAATGAAACAACTGGAATTGTGTGATGCATTACATTGTATCGTATGCATGTTCGAAATAAACTGAAACTGAACTGTCTATAATTTGTATTTTTTTATTTATTTTTTTACAGTTTGACGTGTTGGCTGGTGGCATGACTATAAGATGCGGGGACGGCAGGTGGCGTGAAGGTTGAAGGTCATTTTAAAACTTGGCAGTAGACAAAGCAAGGTAAGGCAAAAAGTCACACACAGGATATCAACCTCTACACAGTACAACAAACCAGCGCCGTGTCTAAGAAGACTCCTAATTTGACAACCAGGGATAGGTGTGTAAACTGATTGTCAATCAAGAACAGGTAAGGGAACCAGTGCTCTGAGCAGAGGTCATGTAACAGCAAGAAATGCCAAATAGGAAGTGAAAATAAGAGCACAGGGAAGGAAGAATAACTAAAATTTTCATTTTCAATTTATGAATGTACAACTGTTTGTTTATTTTGTTGACGATTGACCTAAGAATAATAAACTATAAACAATAATAAACTAAAATACAGGAACACACAAACACGTATCTGGTAGGCTAAGAAAGAGGCATTCATACCATCATACCTGTATTACCTTTCAACATTGAAATGTGCAATTTCCTACCATACTACATATTAGAAACTTTGTTGCAATGATCTTAGGTGCACCTCTACACATTACTTCTCCATGCAAGCAAGAGCAGTGTGGGAAAACTAAACCGACACATGGGAAAGATGTCATCACAGTGGTGTTTAGTTACACACTGAGTTTTTTTTTCTGTGTGTGTACGGATCGCACCTGTCTGAGAATAAAGCTGGTCGAGGTTGTGCTGCCATCAGACCTCTTCAGGCGGCTCCTCCTGGAATAAGTCCCCCGGTTCACCTGGACAAAGCACAAGCAGTACAATCAAAAAATACAATTGAGAGTCTTTCATGTGTTTAAACTGTGAGAGGAAACCAGAATTCCTTAATAAAAGAACAAGACATATTATTTAATGTGCAGTATATAAATGGTATGCAGTGCTGGTTCCAGGGTTTTTGTGGCCCTAAACACGATTTTGTTTGTGGCCCCATATCTTTGTCTTTAATATTTATAAGGTTTGATGGCCGAGGATGTCGTTGTGGCTTGTGCAGCCCTTTGAGACACTCGTGATTTAGGGCTATATAAGTAAACATTGATTGATTGATATGCATGCTAATCAAACTGAACCCTCCAAGGCTCCAAATGACATGATAGTTATTGAAGATATAGGCAGTGTGCATCTAACATGATTTGAATGACATCAGACCCTTTCTGCTCATGCGCCAAAAAACCCAATTATGATTTAATAATTTTCAGAGTTCAAAGTTCAGGGGTCACCACAACAAGTCAAAAGTATGAATGGTTTTGGCTTTTTTTTTTTTTTTTTTTTAGCCCAGATGCTCTTTCTGATGCAACCTTGGCCAGGACTTGAAACCAAATATTTAGGGGCTCAGTAGCATATAGAAGGCTGGCAAGGTAAATATATACGTTTTAATTATTGGATGAAAACGTTTTGCAGTCAATGACTACCTGAACTCTGGAGACCTTGACTGAAACAGTCTTTACTTGATGCCTGTTGCTGCTTTTGTTGTTGCCTTGAACTTTGACTTTAGCAAGTTTAAAGAAAAGCAGCTACGAGAAGCAGGCCGACAACTCTTTCGAGTTGGAAGATCTAAATGGAGGATGCAAGCAGAAACTAATTTGTGAAAAGTTGAAGAAATTTAGTAAAGATTAGATTATACGCTGAAGGGCAATCACAGATTGTCCGACCACGGTACCAACTAATGGTTTGACGAGCTTGCCACCATTTGTTTAGTAAGCCTAAAGCCAAGCTAACCTCACGCTAAAGCTAGCCGGTCAAAAAATTCCTAACCCTTTGTTGAGGCTTTTGTATATTTTAGTTACTAAAAAAGTCTGACTTAAATCATTTGTTCATTTCCCACATACCTCATCACCTTGAATCGGATACATGAATTGATTAACGTGGACCCCGACTTAAACAAGTTGAAAAACTTATTCAGGTGTTACCATTGAGTACGGAATATGTACTGTACTGTGCAATCTACTAATAAAAGAATCAATCAATCAATCAAAAAATTTTCGGGAACTTAGAGTTGCAATGGAAACACACAATAATATATAATTATATTATATAATATAAGTATTTTACTGAAATAGCTCGGAGTAAAATGTTGGCGGGAAAGCAGCTATTGTTTTTGCAGCAGGTCATTATTTATCTTCACTCTGAAGCACTGTCTTTTTTGTCAGTTTTGTAGCACCTGGCAGACTGCTACAAATAAGTATTTGATCCTCTACCAAACTGCAAGAACTCTATAACCCACACACCAGTTCTGTGCTAATGAGCCACCCACATTAGTCCTCGTTAGCAACTAATTATATCCCTCACTGTATAAAGAAGGCATCATCCTAAAACACATTTGGATATACAGTAACTGTATGTCCATGTAACATAAAGAAAAGGTACAGTATTTAACAGAGCAATCGGATTAAGATGTTACATTTAAACTATATTCTCTATGCCTAATGCTTTGTTCTGCATTTTTCTTTACCCCTTCAGGTTATGTCTACATGATTATAATAATAATTATATTATAAATATCTCACATCAGAGAGCAAAACGGTTATACTTCCTGCCAGTTGGAGGCGCCAGACAACCATATACTTTACTCATCAATTGTGAAAGATCTGAGCTGAAAACATTTTGCAATTCAAAAACTAATAATCATAGCCATATTTTAATCAGTCAAGGCATTTTCTATAACGCTTGTCCGAGGCGGGGTACAACCTGGACCAATCGCAAGGCACATACAAACAATCATATACATCACATATTTTTTCCAGTTTATTATGTCACATTTTTGCATGTCCACTTGATGCAAGGCAGAATATTAGCTACGTGAAACTCAAAACATGCTAGTCCTTATGGCCACTATGCTGTTTGAAAGGAACACTAGGGGTTTGAGGTCAACAAGAAGTCAGACAAACTCTGTATTCAATATAACATATACAGTACAGTGGATCCCCATGTATTCATTAATTGTCATTGCCCGTATTCACCCGCATATCTTTTTTCCCCCAAAAAATGTTGTGGCATTAAATGAGAATTAATGACACCCGAGGCTGCAGACAACAGCCATAACAGTCTTACCGGTCTGAAGCAGAGGCGGAGGAGGCTGGCTGACAATGTATACTAGAAATGCCCAGACAAGTACTTCCACCACAGTGTGACATCACACTGTATTCACTGTTTAAAAAAGACTGCAAAACACAGCATTCGTAAGCATCCAAAAATGCATGAACCTTTTGATATGACATCTCAGCATGGTTTAAAACAAGTATCTAACAATGTAACGACATTTATAAGTTAAAAAAAGAGGAACGTCATAATAGGTCCCCTTTAAGCTTCTTACCAGTAAGCCTTCACTGGAGGAGTCCAAATTGTACAGAGATCAACTTTCAGATCAGTTTTGGGCATGGAGGCTTGAAAGTTTCTGATGTGGTCGAGCCTGCTCTTAAGGTATCCAAACAGTTTTCCAAATAACATTGGCTGTGACTTAAAGTTGAATTGCTTTGTAGATACACTGAGATTAAGTCTAAATTCATTGTGTTCTTCATGGTGTTTTTGACACTGCACCAATTTTTTTCTCAGAATGTTCAACTAACTTGAAGTGTTTTGTCAGGGGAGTTATTTGTGATATGTACATTTTCAGAATGTGCTTGTTCTATTTTGGGACAAAGTAAAACAAAGAAAACAATACAACATTGTTGTATTTTTAAGTTATTATGCTATGATTTTACCCGTCAGGCCCAGCTAAGATGAGTTTGACAGCCCTGCTCTATAGCCTATTCAATTGTGTGAAGGTGCAGGTTGGCTGCATTACTTTAATGCAGTGGTTCTTAACCTTGTTGGATGTACCGAACCCCACCAGTTTCATATGCGCATTCACCGAATCCTTCTTTAGTGAAAAATAAAAAAAAACAATTTTTTCAAATTCAAGACAAAGTTATATGTTTTTTTTTATTGGTGCACAAAATTAACCGTGCATGAACATCACCTTGTTCAAAGAACAAAACCAACACAGTGCATAAACTCACAACAAATTACACACTTGCAAATCAGATGGAAAATTAGAGGGGACATCGTTTGGTGGTATCCATAATACGCTGATAGTGAGAAGTTTTTATTTACACGATGAGTCGGGTGTGTCTTGACCTTCGCGGTGGAGGCTCCGCCGAACCCCTGAGGCCGACTCACCGAACCCCTAGGGTTCGATCGAACCCAGGTTAAGAACCACTGCTTTAATGGAACCGTCTTCAATCTACAGTATTATTTACCATGACAATAAGTTGAATTTAATTTGACATTTTGGAATTATGTCCTTTTGTCTCCTTACTTTTGATGCTTTCTGTCTTTGTCTCGCCCACATAAAGTCCAAATATAAAGGCAGGCTTTGTCTCTGGAGAGCTAAATTAATTATCTGCTCTCTGATTTGCTCCATTTCTGTCCAAACCCCCAGAGTGAAAGACAATGTCATAATAAGTCACAGCCCAACTTCTCTCCCTGTCTAAAACAGGGCCATTCATCTGGGTCATCATCTCTCTCACAGTCACCAAAGAAGAGACAAAAACAGAGAGGGCTTTAAATAGCTCCCTATTATAATTAGAAGGACAATATTCACCACTGACAGCTCAATAATTCATCAGATTGAAGGGAGACTGTCAATCCAGCACTTTAAAACACAGCATCCATACATTAATGCAAGCAAATGGCACATATTTAGTTTAAAGATGAGAGCTGTTACCTGGAAGATAGGCGCTTGGATGCCCTCACCAATTTTGTTGCGTATGTAAATGTGTCGGGACATTTCGGCCAGGACATCGGTCCAGAGCGCAGGCTGCTCCGGTGCGGCCCAGCGGACGGGTGGTGGGTTCCGGGCTCCGTGCTCCAGCTTCACGCCGCACAGCGGGACATGAGCTCTTACTGTCTGATCTCCTCCACTGCGAGGACACAGGTGCTCCTGCTGCTGATGCAAGCTGGAAGACTTGTGAGGAGGATGAGGGTGATGATGATGATGCTTGCTCACTCATAAGCAGATGGACTTGAGTGATGCATGAGGGAGGGGGGTCTTTATTTAGCCTGCAGAGAGGGCTAATTGTAGACCACTTTAGACATTATAAGGATTATTCAGACTCGCGCTGCCAAGACGGGTTCATTTTGAATGCACTTGTAATATTTTTAAAAGGAAATTAATTTCTTTATTACCGGTAGTTGCCTCCAACAGCACCATTCATAGTTTTCTCACTGCACTGGGCTCACCCTGAATGTTCAATGAAACTTGTGAAGGTTGCAAGAAGAACCATAACAACTGTATTCATAATTCACTCAAAGTGGAAAACAAAGAGTACATTCAGTATTAACATTGACATTTCTGCATGCACAGTTGACATAATAATTTTATCAATCAATCAATCAATCAATGTTTATTTATATAGCCCTAAATCACAAGTGTCTCAAAGGGCTGCAATTTTAGTGTTCTGTATTATTTCTGATTAGGAAAAAAATAACAATTAAAGAATGAATTCATGATTAATTTAGTCTTTTCTGAATTGCAAACGTTACATTGTTGTATACTCGTGTTAAACAATACCAAGGCCTCAAAACATAACGTTTAGGCATTTTGGTATGAGCTTGCACACAACTTTGGATGCCTTTTTGATTGATTGATTGAAACTTTTATTAGTAGATTGCAGAGGTGGGACCAAGTCATTGCTTTGCAAGTCACAAGTAAGTCTCAAGTCTTTGCCCTCAAGTCTCGAGTCAAGTCCCGAGTCAAGACAGGCAAGTCCCGAGTCAAGTCCAAAGTCAAGACTGGAAAGTCTCAAGTCGAGTCCCAAGTCCTGCATTTTGAGTTTCGAGTCCTTTCAAGTCCTTTTAACCACAGACTAATATTTTTACACAGATTGTGTATGCTTTTAAAACGCTGTATTTATTTATTAAAACAAGTGCATTTGAAATTGCAGGAAAAAAAATAGTGCTGACATTGCAATTCATAATAGCACTATTAACCAGTCATTTTAATAGTTTAAACAATTTTAAACATTTAACTAATTCCTTTACAGAATAAACACATTTTCAAAAACAAACATTAACATACTATTGGTTGTATTTTATGAAAATAATATTACCACAGAGTTGAGAAGGAGCAAAGATCTTCAATATTTGTATATGAAAATCACAAATAAATCTTCTGGGGGAGGATGACGCCCCTACAGGGGTTTGGTTTACAAACTTTCAGCCCCACCTAAAACAAAATTCACCAGCCGCCACTGATTATGATGCATTCTCATTTTAGGCAAAATATAAGACAATACTTTCTTAACAGTATAATTGTAACCAGGAATAAGTCTTCAAGTAACAATATTCAAATACTAACATTGTTGGGTAAGACAGCATTTGGTTTTATTCTGAATGTAGTGAAACAAATTGGTGGTTTTAGCTGGTATAATAACTTTCAGGTGTTTATATATGTTTAAGTATTTGGCAGACGCTTTTATCCAAAGCGACATACATAAAAAAATACATACATAACAATCACTGTAAACTTGATCATTTAAGGGAAGAATGTAATACAAAATGTCAATACAAAGTGTCAAGACAGAATAAACTCTCTGCTGCTGCAGCAACAGAGATACAGTCTATAGGTCCCTAAGATATAAAGATATCTAATGTATTCATACATTGTTTATATAGGATATACGCATGTATATATAACCTAATCATATTGTTTCTTCAATTTAAAAATAGCTTACCGTTTTTTCCCCCTTCTCTGGGATTATATTCCCAGTTTTGATCTCGGACGTCTGGTCACTTATAGCGTATAAGAATATTATATTACTGTTAAGCAAACTATGAATAATAAAACTCGCCAAAACATGTGTCCGTTATCATAGCTACACGTATGACAAAAAAACGCGTGAAAATCAGTGGTATTCAGTGAGGTAAAATGAATTAAATGCGCTGACAGTTCATTGCTCCTGACAAATCAATTGCACTGAGTGGAGCGGATCACCACTCCAAGATGGCGGCCCCGCGTCTCGTCTGCGCCAGTAGGCAGTAGCGCTCGATGCTGCGTACCCTTAGAACATGTCTAGGTTTGGTTGATATCAGCACTTCAGTCATCAACAATTGCATCATCAGAGAAATGGACATTGAAACAGTGTAGGTCTGACTTGGTAGGATATGTACAGCGAGCAGTGAACATAGTGAGTTCGGAAAGCATAAGAACAAGTATATACATTTGATTATTTACAATCCGGGGAGGTGGGATGTGGAGGGGTCGGGGGGTGTTAGTCAAGGGTTGAAGTTGCCTGGAGGTGTTCTTTTAGTGCGGTTTTGAAGGAGGATAGAGATGCACTTTCCTTTACACCTGTTGGGAGTGCATTCCATATGGATGTGGCATAGAAGGAGAATGAGTTAAGACCTTTGTTAGATCGGAATCTGGGTTGAACGTGGTTTGTGGAGCTCCCCCTGGTGTTGTGGTTATGGCCTCTGTTCACGGGGTCTTGCCGTCTGGCTACGTTGTGACATGACAGCGAGGTGGACGCACTTATTCAAAAGGGTCATATTATGTTTTTTTTTCACTTCCTTGTGGTCCACATAACATGTAGTGGTGGTTCTTTGGTCAAGGTTTTGCATAGATTGTTTTCCAGACCATCTTCAAGCCGCTTTGTAACCGTCTCTTAAGGATGCGTTGTTTTCCCTGCCTCCATTCCGACTGCGTCTTTCCCCCGCCAGCCATGTTGTAGTTTTTAGCGTTTCCATATGGAGTCAACTGACAGATATAAATTAGAACTATACGCTACTTTGTATTACAAATGGCAATATCGGAAGATGCATGTGCATGTACGAGCATGTCTGCCCCACAACAACAGGATAAAGAAAACCAAGAGGCTTATTGACTTCTAAGCAAAGCGCTTCAGGTACATTTCTACTGTATATCGTTATATCCGCAGACGTCACAGGTCATACAACGTCACAGGACAGAACAAATTCCAAAATTCTCGTTTGGACGAAGTATGAAGGAAGGCAAGATTGTTGTATAAATAACTCAGCAATTTTTCCACTTATTGGGATCCCAAAAACACAAAAGCAGGTACCAATAGGTAAGAAAAGTCTGTTTTGCATAATAGGTCCCCTTTAAGTCTAGCACTCAGTCAGAGAGGGTAGAGCTCCTCCTTCAGGCTATACGGAAACAAAAAAGGTAGGATGAATTATTATTTTCCTGTTATTAATGTGGATAATAACGCAACGTGTGACTTGCTGTGACATAAATGCTGCTAAAAGCAGCTTTTTTATGCACCCTCTGAATCGATCTGACAGTGTCCTACTGTTGTGAATACATATCAATCAAATGTTATTTATATATAGTCTCAAAGAGCTTAACAAAATCACTACAACATCCCCTGATCTAAACGCACATTCGGGCAACACTTTCAAAATGTGCACTTTATTCTTTCTATACGTTTTAAGCAAATACATGACTTGCAGTTCCGTAAAACTTTTAAAGAAATTTCCTGGATGACATTGTGACTATAAAATTGCATTTGTATCCAAATATTGGGCTATTTTCTTAAGCGCATGTTATTAATGCAAGAAAATAATAAACGGATTAATCATGAGTAATCACAATTCAAGAGTGTGATTAATCTGATTTAAAAAATAATCACTTGACAGCCCTACAAATATATATATATATATACACTACCGTTCAAAAGTTTGGGGTCACATTGAAATGTCCTTATTTTTGAAGGAAAAGCACTGTACTTTTCAATGAAGATAACTTTAAACTAGTCTTAACTTTAAAGAAATACACTCTATACATTGCTAATGTGGTAAATGACTATTCTAACTGCAAATGTCTGGTTTTTGGTGCAATATCTACATAGGTGTATAGAGGCCCATTTCCAGCAACTATCACTCCAGTGTTCTAATGGTACAATGTGTTTGCTCATTGGCTCAGAAGGCTAATTGATGATTAGAAAACCCTTGTGCAATCATGTTCACACATCTGAAAACAGTTTAGTTCGTTACAGAAGCTACAAAACTGACCTTCCTTTGAGCAGATTAAGTTTCTGGAGCATCACATTTGTGGGGTCAATTAAACGCTCAAAAAGGCTAGAAAAAGAGAACTTTCATCTGAAACTCGACAGTCTATTCTTGTTCTTAGAAATGAAGGCTATTCCACAAAATTGTTTGGGTGACCCCAAACTTTTGAACGGTAGTGTGTGTGTATATATATATATATATATATATATATATATATATATATATATATATATATATATATATATATATATATATATATATACAGTATATTTAGAGAGAGAGAGAGAGATAAACGAACTGTAACACAAACAAGAGCATCAAGTTGCATGTACTGGCTGAATGTGAATAGTCAGATGAGTATCATGTGCATTTTACAAAATTTTTTGTCGGCATTTCTTTCAGTACGAGCTGTCATTAGTGAGCCGAAAGAAGCATTTCCTAAACACAGTTCAGCACTAGGTGTTTTTGTTTTTTTCTTAAAGTGATACATACATCAAGAGACACAGTATTTTTGTATAAACATTTTCATCCATAGAGGTGCCTCAGGGAATGTCAATATTTTACCCTGGACCAATTTTGGGCGAGGCTTTCCAAGTCCAAACATGCTATCCCCCATGCCTTCAGAAACCACTGCTGATTCACAGGGACCGTGGCACGAACCAGCACCGTCAGAGCTTCAATGTCAAATGGGCACACACTTCACAATGACCAGATTCTCCCACTGTTAACCCACCTGACCCAATGGCCATCCCTTATCAAGCAACACCCACCCAGGGAACCCACCACTTCAGAGTGCCCCAGCAGGACACCACATGGGTTGGGGTAGCGCCAAGAGAAGAAGGCCTAACCACACGCCACTGGAAAAGCCAATAGCCAACACCCACAGTCCACTTCCCAAAAGGGAAGAGACCCTTTAATTCATAACAAAAAGCATTAGAACTTGAGCTTTGTTTACCAGTACATTTACGTAGAAAATGAACCTCCCGGAAATATGTCTTTTACATCTTAATTTGTTCACTAAAAATATATGTACAAGGTTCAAGATGATTTTCAAGGCAACCGACAGCTGCTTGTTGCATTAAAACGATATCAAGATCATGGGCCATAGGATGCACACTTTAAGTCAGACCTCACATCTTCAGTTTTAACTGCAAAGTATGAGTAAAATGTGTTATTTTGTTCATACATACGTTTTCTACACTAAATATTTTCCAGCTGGCTACTGACACACAGAGACAATACATTAATGTTTATGGACGAGAGAACATTCAAATGATACAGTATGTTTGATTAAAACCTTGAATCTTCATGACGTGAGGCGTCAACGCTAACCACTTACACAGTTTATGTATTCATTCTTTAATAGTACATGATAGAAAAATATATCAATTGTTCACAGTGTTCAAAAGGCAGGTTGTTGAACAAGTTCTCTCTCTCCACAGACAGACTTCCACATCACGTTACAATCTCCTGGAAACATATCAGTAGTTATGATGGCTGAAAGTGGGATCAAGCGTCCGCTCGACTTGAAAATTGATCTTGAGAAACTTCATCAACCACAGGTATGCCATTTCTGCATGATTTTATACAAAGTACAATACATCATCATCAGGCCATTCAGTGGTGTTCAGTATTGTTTTGCCAACAATTAGACAGCTAATCAGTCCCTCCAGGAATTTGCAGGCCTTTTTTGTGATTGTTGCAGTTAAAAGTGCTTGCTTTTACAGCACCTTTTTTAAAAGGTTATGAAATCTGAGGATTTTTTTTTCAATAATATTGCATCGGCTCGTGATTAAAAACAATTTTTTTTACCCATCGTTTTGATAAAAATGTTTATGAAAATGTATGTTTGAAGTTGTATCTCCATTTTACCACTAGGGGGCATTCACATGCCAGTGAGTCAGTTGGCGAAGCAGGCATTCTGTTTTAGGCTTCAATCAGACAGAAACTAGAAGAAAAAAGTAACTGTTGTTTGCCTTATTTTTATGTCAAACTCATTTTAAGTTATGAAGAACTGCAGTTGCATGCGGTAACATTTTGACTTTAAAAATTGAAACACTTTTTACAAAATTGCCAAAATGACTTATGTCTGACACGTCACTTTATACCAATTCTTTGATTGAATGATTGACACTTTTATTAGTAGATTGCGCAGTTCAGTACATATTCCGTACAATTGACCACTAAATGGTAACACCCGAATACGTTTTTCAACTTGTTTAAGTCGGGGTCCACGTAAATCAATTCATGGTAGTTTTGTGGGCCACATAGAATGAAGTGGCCTGCCAGATGTGGCCCCCGGGCCTTTAGTTTGACGCCTGTGATTTACAGGATCAGACAGTAAATGTCACGTCCGGGGCCTGTTACATGTTCAATCTGGTGGCATTTTATTTTGGAGGTCAGACAGTGAAGTGGCAAAAATGAAAATGACTGGCTAAAATGTGCTTGGAAGCTTCGATAAAAGTAAAATGGCTGCGAATAATTTGCATAAATTGGCCCCGATTGCAACGTCACAAGATCCTGGAGAGTCTGGTTAATGTCTTTGATGATACAAAATTCTGCATTCATTCATTGATTTGTGTCCTTAGTCATCTTTACTGCAAGTGTCAAACACAGTCAAAAGAACATCGTCCCATCTGATAAAGTGTAGCATACATTTCTCTCTTTTTTTGGGGAAATAAAATATGAAACATATGCAAGGCCTGTTTGTTAAGATGTAGGTAAATGCTGTAGTGTAAAACAATTTAAGGTGATTTGGTGTCCATGAGCACCAGGGGGGGTTTTGGTGATACAATTTGACTCGCACTCCCGTTTCACTTTTTTTTTTTTTTTTTTTAACGCAGCAGATGTGATGTTAGCTGTGCATGTAGGCCCTGCACGGTGCTTCCGAGGGGAAGTCATACTTGCTCAGGTTGGGAGGGAAGTAGGTGGTAGCGAACATGTTGCTGGAAGCGACGGAGGACGGGAAGTGGTTGCTTGCGTCGTCATTCATGCGAAGATTGTTCTTATGTAGCCTCTGCAGGGTAAAGGTAGAGTCACCAAAAGATCAACCCGGAAGATTGCAAAAAATTAGGGCTGTCAAACGCATAAAATATTGAATCGTGATTAATCATACTGTATCCATAGTTAACATGTAATCACTTGTGATTGATCATAGATTTTTGATCCTTAAAAAATGTACGATGTCCATCCATCCATCCATCCATTTTCTACCGCTTGTCCCTTTTATCGCGGTAAAATTCTTGACAGTATTGTCGTTTCACATTGTAATTATCGTAAAACCGTGATTGCTTACCACACATTTAAAAACTTAGTGATTCTTTTCATTTCCAACAGAAGCAGCTAGTGCGCTAATTGCTACCTAGCTTAATACCAACATGATTACAAGACACTTTAACTTTTTAAAAATGAAACCTGGTTAAAAGAGTGTGATAAAATGCTTTTTGAACGCATTCAACAATACCAAGATTCTACTGATAATGAGAAATGTTCATATCGTCACATTAAGTACCGTATCATTTTTAAGTTTTAATACAAACCCCGTTTCCATATGAGTTGGGAAATTGTGTTAGATGTAAATATTAACGGAATACAATGATTTGCAAATCATTTTCAACCCATATTCAGTTGAATATGCTACAAAGACAACATATTTGATGTTCAAACTGATAAACATTTTTTTTGTGCAAATAATCATTAACTTTAGAATTTTATACCAGCAACACGTGACAAAGAAGTTGGGAAAGGTGGCAATAAATACTGATAAAGTTGAGGAATGCTCATCAAACACTTATTTGGAACATCCCACAGGTGAACAGGCAAATTGGGAACAGGTGGGTGCCATGATTGGGTATAAAAGTAGATTCCATGAAATGCTCAGTCATTCACAAACAAGGATGAGGCGAGGGTCACCACTTTGTCAACAAATGCGTGAGCAAATTGTTGAACAGTTTAAGAAAAACCTTTCTCAACCAGCTATTGCAAGGAATTTAGGGATTTCACCATCTTTGGTCCATAATATCATCAAAGGGTTCAGAGAATCTGGATAAATCACTGCACGTAAGCAGCTAAGCCCGTGACCTTCGATCCTTCAGGCTGTACTGCATCAACAAGCGACATCAGTGTGTAAAGGATATCACCACATGCGCTCAGGAACACTTCAGAAACCCACTGTCAGTAACTACAGTTGGTCGCTACATCTATAAGTGCAAGTTAAAACTCTCCTATGCAAGGCGAAAACCGTTGATCAACAACACCCAGAAACGCCGTCGGCTTCGCTGGGCCTGAGCTCATCTAAGATGGACTGATACAAAGTGGAAAAGTGTTCTGTGGTCTGACGAGTCCACATTTCAAATTGTTTTTGGAAACTGTGGACGCCGTGTCCTCCGGACCAAAGAGGAAAAGAACCATCCGGATTGTTATAGGCGCAAAGTTGAAAAGCCAGCATCTGTGATGGTATGGGGGTGTATTAGTGCCCAAGACATGGGTAACTTACACATCTGTGAAGGCGCCATTAATGCTGAAAGGTACATACAGGTTTTGAAGCAACATATGTTGCCATCCAAGCAACGTTACCATGGACGCCCCTGCTTATTTCAGCAAGAAAATGCCAAGCCACGTGTTACATCAACGTGGCTTCATAGTAAAAGAGTGCGGGTACTAGACTGGCCTGCCTGTAGTCCAGACCTGTCTCCCATTGAAAATGTGTGGCGCATTATGAAGCCTAAAATACAACAACGGAGACCCCCGGACTGTTGAACAACTTAAGCTGTACATCAAGCAAGAATGGGAAAGAATTCCACCTGAGAAGCTTAAAAAATGTGTCTCCTCAGCTCCCAAACGTTTACTGAGTGTTGTTAAAAGGGAAGGCCATGTAACACAGTGGTGAACATGCCCTTTCCCAATTACTTTGGCACGTGTTACAGCCATGAAATTCTAAGTTAATTATTATTTGCAAAAAAAAATAAAGTTTATGAGTTTGAACATCAAATATCTTGTCTTTGTAGTGCATTCAATTGAATATGGGTTGAAAAGGATTTGCAAATCATTGTATTCCGTTTATATTTACATCTAACACAATTTCCCAACTCATATGGAAACGGGGTTTGTTCTATCAACATGGGACTGGACAATTTGCTAACTTTATGCAAATGTTTTTTTGTAAACAACAAAATGGAAATAAACACTCCTTTGCTGACAATAAAAAAAATCATTCCTGCAGTGCGGCGGCAACCAGCATAGCACATTAACAACACAATGCCTTAACCTTCTGTAAGTATAACTCCGTAATTGAGGACTATCAACCAGAACATGTTACAGGAGAATATACACATTATTTCAGCCTGCCAGAAAATGTGTGCCTTCCCTATAATTGCGCGTCCAAAAAAAAAAATGAAGGACATTTTCATGACTATTGCGTTACATTCGACAGCCCAATTGAAAATGCAAAAAGATTCGACAATAACCCACCACAACCTCCATGGGAATGTACTTCTCATTCTTTGGCATGGCATTGCCCCGTTTGTTGTAGTTAAGGTGGTTGTGCGTGCTGGTGGGGTGGAGGACTGATGAGTCCGCCGAGGGCCGATTTAGATGGTGACAGTAAGCGAAGGCCAGTGCCGACAAGAGAGCAGCGGCGAAAAAACTGGCTATGCCCACGGCGACCAACTGGAATAAGGTGAACGCTGTCAAAGACAAAACGAGGGGTTGAGCTAATACAAAATTGTAGGAACTGAAGAGACGATTTATCATTTTGCTTACTTTCACAGCTGCCGTCCTCCTGTCCAGGTAAAATGACTGAAACGACAAAGAAAATATCTTTAGTGGAATCTCAAAAATCCTTGGTCATCAAATTCGTAATTCACCAAAATCAGCAAAACATTTGGGAAGATTTACACTATCGATTATTTCGGGAAAAAAAACACTTTATTGCCTTTTTGCATATTTTAGGGGAAATAGTTGAAATAACCAATAATTTTTGTACCTGCAATAATCTTTTTTTTTTCCTTGAAAAATACACTCCTTTAACATTGAAATTTCACGTACGCGTATTTATGGTTCCTGGCACTCTACGGATTTTTATATGTTTATTTGGTACAATCAGTAACAATTAATTTAAGCTTTTTTCTAATCGATTATTCGTGGCAGCCCTCCCCTTAACGTATACAGCAGATAGACGGCTGTCCTCCGTAAAGTTTCCTTGTCATCATCTTTATCACTCAAGAGTGTGTGTTTACCTTCCACCTCGTGCACCTGGCACGGTCTGGCCTGGGTGGCGTTACCCCAGCACACATTAGCCTCCTGGTTCTCCCCGCAGTGACGAGAGCGAAGCTGCAGACCCTCCTCATTGCAGCTCCCCCATTCTGACCACACACCCCAGCCTGAAGACCGGTGGGGGTAAAAAAAACAATTCATTGCAATGGACAATTTTGTTGGCTTTGCATCAATTTGATTACGTTTTTGAACGTTCTGATTAGCTCCACAAACCATCTTGTTTGCCTTCTCAATGCAAATATTGGTCGACCACTTTCTGCATGGAAGAGATTTCCCAGCAGTGTATATAAAAACATTGGTATTTGCGCAGAGAGATTGGCTGAATGAAAGGAATATATTTATGCTTGACCCTTAAAACGTAATAATAAATAACACTTTTGCACAGTCTGATTGATCAAGAGCTAAATCATCTTCAATCAGTCGTACCTTCACAGGTGTGTGTGTTACAGAGTGCCTCTTCAGTGTGTAGACCAATACAGATGTCCCCTCCATTGGCAGGGGGCGGGTTGTCACATGACCTTGTCCGCTGAAAGTGGCCTCCGCCGCAGCTCACAGAGCATTGGGACCAGGAAGACCAACAAGACCAGACGCCTCCCACTGAAACAGAAGCAGTCCACTTCACAAATGATGCTGCAGCAAGAGAACATCGCAATACAAGACGCCAGGCAGTCTACCTAAGCATGGTTGCAAGTTGCAATCTTGATATTCCACTGGGGTTCCCACACAGGCACCTGGATTGATCCTGCCTTTTACTGTTGAGCAACCACGTCTTCGGGTTCGAAAGCCTCTGGAACATCGCTGGGAGCAGCTGGACCACGTCTCCCAAGACTCCCAGTGTGCATCTTGGGGCTGTGACACAGTTCGACCACTGGACTTGACCAAGTCATCAACTAGAGCTGAACACAGGAACTCTTTTTATTATCGCCTTACATGTCACATACAAATGAAGGGTTCATGGTGTCATGTCCTCACAGTCAGTCTGGCATGCTCCAGAACCATCATTTGGACAAAATCTGGTCTCTATCTTCTTTTTGCCCATCTGAAGGAGCTGGAGGTCTGTTAGCAATGCCCTGCACGTGTATCTGTATCTCTGCTCATGGCGGGATCCATCTCGGCTGACATTGACTGGAATCCAGGGGGTCCAGGGGGTGTTCCGGCGCACCTCTGGGCAGGTCTCCAGATTACAGGTCTTGTATTCCTAGATAGTTGGTCAAATAGATTCATTATTACTATCCATTGATCCACTGACCTAATAAGTTCCAAATAACAAGCACTAAAAAGTGCGTGCAAACTATAGAATTGTGAGTACTATTACTGGACATGTTGCCGGTGATCTATTAAGACTTTGTGTACAAATAATACCAAGTGCAAAAGTGGTGCAGACCGCCCTATTTAAATTAGCTTTTTTCGTCTATACCGGCTGTCACCATGGAGACACATTTCCCTTAACATGTGGCATTTTGTCATGTTGTTGACATGCAGCTCATAAATATAATATGTACCAACTTTTCTGGGCTGCATTGCAGCTCGATCTAGACAAAAAAACAAACTTTTAGCATACTCAAGGTGTTGTCTGGAATGATCCAGATTCAAGAATATGCACATTGCAACAAGTTTTTTCATATAGGAGATTAGAATAATACATTTCCTATATGAAAATAAGCGAACGCCATTGAAAAAACCGTAAGCAGACACTAAAACGAACCAATTTAATTTGTTTTAATCAACCCACTAAGCCATGCAGCAGCTATACAATTAAAAAATGCCATTGCTCAATTGACAATGCATTAAATATATTTGTTTCTGATAAATATACGCATGTTGACATGCATATGGATGGAGTATTCGCTCTTCATTGTCTGTCTTTGCAGTGCAATCGCCTCTTTTCTTACAGACATTTGTGCGTAACTGGGCCAGTTTACACGGAACTTACATAGCCCTAACCCAGTGCTTATCAATTATTTTCTGCTAAACCCCTCCACCATGGCTATAAATATTATAATTTTTCTACAAAATTGTTATAAGTGCACCTCTGCATATATTACATTAAATTGTATCATTATTAACATTAAAGAAAACTAAAAAATATGAAATATAGATCAATTTACAACAAAAAATAACTACAAAAGATGGATGAACATGTTTTTGGTCTGTAACAGAAAGTATTTAAAGTGCATCAATTTGACTGAATTGGGGGGAAAAAACTTAATACGTATTCAAACTATTAAAAAAAAATTCTGATTTACTTAAACCATTTGTACAGAAAAATACAATTAAATAAAATTAATAACAATACACTATGATTTATCAGCAACATTAACTTACGAGCACAATATAGTATATAAAACACTTTAACTTACAAAACAAAAATGAATATAACAATTTGTGATGATTTTTCATTAAATTTGTTCATCAAAATGAGGAAGTCAGGATTAATGGCTACAATGAGGACATTTTGTAGTGTCCAACTCTATATTTAACCTAACGTGTTAAATACAAATGCAAAACAGGGGCCGCAGAACAGTTTCTGTCTTGATAAATCACATTGCATCTCCTCCTCCCAGTATTTGGGACATTTTGATAAACAGCATATATTCTGTATGTACGTGTAGACTGTAGACAGACACAATAACGAGATTGTGCTCTCTAATTGTGCTCCTTTAAGAGACGCAATGATCTGCGTCCAAGCTTAGTTGATCAGCTTTGCGTGCGCTAAAATGTTGGCAAATGTTTTAATACACGCAAACCTTTAGTAGATCAGGCCCTATGTAAAGAATCTGTGTGAACGCACAAGCAGCCAAGTACCATGGAACATCCTTGGCAGGTGTTTCCATTCTCACAGGTTCTGGTCCTGGCATGGACCCCTCCTCCACATTCAGCGCTGCAGTGAGCCCAGGGTGCCCATGCAGTCCAAAGCACTGGCAACGGGCATGTTTTCTTCTCATTGCACAATCTAGAAACAGAAATGTTCCCTAAATGTTTCATGCTCAATATTTACAACCTTTGAATGAATGTTCCTCCTGATTAACTTTACAACATGTGACGACCTTCTTATTCCCTCTCACCGTTCCTCTCGACCTTGGCCGACACAGATTCGACCGCCGTGACGCGGCGAGGGATTGTTGCAGGACCGTTGCCTCACTTCAAAACCGACGCCGCAAGTACTGCTACAATGGCCCCACGACGACCAGGGAGTCCAGCCGCCATTCCTGAGGAACAGAATAGAAAATGAACCTACGACATCAGGTGTCTTACATATCTTAATAGTCCTTTAATTTCCTGCCTGGAAAGTCTCACTTTCAAGCAAGCTTTCAACAGCCTACATTTCGCTTATGTATGGTGGAACTAAACACGTACTGTTTGTTGATTGGACAGTCACTAGTCGTCTTTGTTCATTAATTGGCGAGTTACACTCTGTACTGCATTGATGGCATACTTGCCAACCTTGAGACCTTCGAATTCGGGAGGTTGGGGGGTGCGGGGGTTGAGGTGGGCGGGGTTGGGGGGTGATGGAGGCGGGGTTTGGTGGTAGCGGGGGTGTATATTGTAGCCCGGAAGAGTTAGGGATGCAAGGGATTCTGGGTATTTGTTCTGTTGTGTTTATGTTGTGTTACGGTGCGGATGTTCTCCCGAAATGTGTGTGTCATTCTTGTTTGGTGTGGGTTCACAGTGTGGCGCATATTTGTAACACTGTTGAAGGTGTTTATACGGCCACCCTCAGTGTGACCTGTATGGCTGTTGATCAAGTACGTCTTGCAGTCACTTTCGTGTGTATGCAGAAGCCGCATACAAGATGTGACTGGCCGGCACGCTGTTTGCATGGTGAAAAAGCGGACGCTAAAGGCAGTGCCATCACGGCACGCCCTTAATATTGTTGTCCGGGTGAAAATCGGGAGAAATTTGAGAGAATGGTTGCCCAGGGAGATTTTCGGGAGGGACACTGAAATTTGGGAGTCCCCCGGAAAAGTCGGGAGGGTTGGCAAGTAATGATTGATGGTCATACCTTTCACAATAACTGCATGGCTGACACTATTGCCACCCTATCTTCTAGGGATGACTCGATCAAGATTTTTTTGCCATTGGTTCCGATCGGATTTTTTGGCATCACATCCGATCTAATTTCAAGTGCTGATCCGATGCTTTGACAAAAGATAGTAGAACCAAAGAAACAACAACTTTTAATTCGGTTATCTTAATAAATTTAGAATTTGCTAGTATTGTTGTAAGTAAGATGATGTATTCGATTTGTGGTATTTAACGCTACATACCATTTTTACAACAACAAAACTGTGGCTTGTGCACACTAACTAGACAAAAGCAAAAACTACTATTGGCTTCTATTTAAAACATTTGGGTTTTGCCCTCAAAGCCTTCCTGTATCCAGAGACTTCACCCCCGACAATACAATCTTTAGCCATGTAAACACTGGGACACAGCTGTGGTAAAAATTGTCTGCTCGGCAGCTCATCGGTAAAAAGAGCAAATATCGGCCCCCGATCCGATCCCATGATCAGGATCAGGACATCTCTGCTGCCTACACAGCCCTACACACCTGATGAGCATTTATCAATCCAATCCATACAATCTGAACTGTACTGCTTGGTGGATCCTGTAATCCTGTGATAATATTCATACCAAATGTATTTTTTATATCCAAATATAATCAGAATATTTGGTTAAAGCAAGTCCTTGCTACAGCAGATTAAGCCTACCTGGAGCAGTTAGCCACCTGAATGGTTGGGCCCTTACAGTCAAGCCCACCGCATCGAGCCACAGGTCCGTCACATGAACGGGACCGGCAAATGCAGCTGCTGATAGAACCCTCACCCTCATTGTGGTTGCAGGGTTGCCACGGTGCCCACGGGCCAAATGCGCCATCCTGCGTCAGGTTCCTTATCTACACAAAGAACATGCACCATCTATGAAAACTGCGCGTGTGTGTGTGTGTGTGTGTGTGTGTGTGTGTGAGCATTTGACTAACTGGGCACTGGGTGATGTTCTGGGTCCACTGGTTCATGTTGGAGCTCTCTTCGATGGTTGTGCAACGCTCCAGTTTGTGATCCCAGCCACAATAAGGGTCCCGTGCTTCCAAACAGCGTCTAATATTAGACCAATAGGTCAGTTCAAGATTTAAATTGTATTCAATATGTCCAGGTGAGTTTATGAATATCCCCGTACCGTTCCGTTGGATGACTAGAGCATCGCCCTAAAGGGATCTTCAGCAGTTTATCATCAAGCCCCACAAATAAAGATCTGTCACTGTGAAGGATCTGAAGGCTCTTGATTGAACCAGTTTGTCCATCAGGAAGGATCCTGAGCTCCTCCAAATAGCAGCCATGAAGATTTGTATTAGTTGTGGAGAGAATCTTCAAGATGGTTCCATATTCTGATTGGTGAAGAGGAAACAGAAATGGTTTGGTCTTGATTCTGCTTTTAGTTATTGCCTTTCCTCTCTTACCAGTACCGATGTACATGATGTGGTAAATAGCATCGCGACCCTGCACGGTGTCCACCACCAGCTTAGAGAAGCGCATGTTGTCCTGGGTGAGAAGTGGATTGACCGTCAACGGCTGCACCACATCGTGCATCAGGAAGAGTCGCTGAGCGTCCTGGAGGTTGCGCTCGGTCAGATTCCCACCAGCGCCTGCTTCGTCCAGCGTGCCGCACTGACAACAAAAGTGAGTCATTTTTCTTTGCAAATAAGTGTTTCTGCTTAAACATTGGCTACCTGAAAATTGAGTATGGGATTTGGAGTGGAGAGCCAGGCTGTGCGGGGGTTCTCCTGGTAACGGAAAGGTCCATTGAAGGCCTGAGTGATAGCTGTCAGGTTGAAGGCGCAAACCGCAGAGGCTGACATGCTGTTCCTGCCAGAGCGTATTCACAATGACAACAATTACATTCATAGGGCTAGATTTGTAGGCAGTGTGACTGTCACATCAGCAGATAATGCTTGAGGATTTTAGCTAATCAAAAGAAAGTCATATGCATAGAGGGCGCTAAATAACAATGGGGAATCAACAACTTGTAGACTAAATATGAGTTATACACGCCTAATTCCACCTTTTAGTGTCCAATAATGGTGGTCCTTTCCAAATAATATAAAGAAAGGCGTTAAATCAAATCGTGTGGTGCCCATAGATTCACAGGTCTAATTATCATTGTTTATTGCTTACAAATGTGTCTATACAGACAATTGTAAGCTTTTGACTATATACAATAACATATAATAACTGTCTGAAGTAGGATATGGGTATTTCCTTTTTTTACTTTTTGCATTAAAAAATCATTAAATTAGATTCACTGATAGCTCCAGGAACCCTGGCAAAGCACGTATACTGCGTATAGTGAGGGTATGCGTGAAACAAAGTGGGTCGCCGACCCGTCGATAGTGATCGAGAAGTCGATCTTTGGGACCATCAGTGTGTGAATGTGTGTGTGTGTGAATGGGTGAATGTGGAAATAGTGTCAAAGCGCTTTGAGTTCCTTAAAAAAAAGGTAAAAAAGCGCTATACAAGTACAACCCATTTACCATTTACCATTTACCCTACCGGTCGATCGCGAAAATATTTGAGAGAAAAAAATAAATTCATATGACATCAGTGACACCCCCATCCGGAGAGTGATCAGTAGACCCGCAAACAGTCAAGCATTTTAACCCCTGAACACACCCGCACGCCTCCCCTCTTTCTCTTCAGCCTAACATCCGCCACTATTGACACTGCGGCTACATGACGTGCTCATAAATCATCGAGCTGCAACAATGCATTAAGGCTGACTGTTGCAATACATCGGACATTTTCTAGCATCCAACATCAAATGACTCTTCCCTCAACCGCAAGTCCATGACCATCATCGCTCTCCTGTGACGGGATTGATAGTCTGTGAACATTGCTCCTAAGTATGGATATTGTGTTGATTCATTGTGAATACAATACTAAACATTGACTTGTGCAAAGGCAGTAATATATAATAAAACAAGGCGGCAACTAAAGAAGAACTTTGCCATTTATCACAGCGGAAAACCCCGCCAGGTGAACAGCTGATTCTACTACTTCCGGTGCTGACATAAGAAAACCATGTGACTCGCGTCCCATATGTAACCAGAACAAATATACTACAGTACTAAGAGTATAGTGGCTATAAACTGTTAGCTTCTACAGCAGGGGTGCCCAAAGTGAGGCACAGGGGCCATCTGTGGCGACTGACTCTATTGCAGTGGTTCTTAACCTTGTTGGAGGTACCGAACCCCACCAGTTTCACATGCGCATTCACCGAACCCTTCTTTAGTGAAAAATAAAAAAAAATAAAAAATTCAAATTCAAGAAAAAGTCATATGTTTTTTTACTGGTGCACAAAATTAACTGTGCATGTTGGTTTTGTTCAAAGAACAAAACCAACACAGTGCATGAACTCACAACAAATTACACACCTTACACACATTACCATGAATTGATTAACGTGGACCCTGACTTAAACAAGTTGAAAAACTTATTCGGGTGTTACCATTTAGTGGTCAATTGTACGGAATATGTACTGTACTGTTTAAACTGTACTGTTTCATATAATGTATTCTCTTCCTTTGCAATCTGCTAGTAAAAGTTTCAATCGATCAATCAAACAACCTGCAAATCAGATGGAAAATTAGAGGGAACATTGTTTGGGGGTATCCATAATACGCCGATAGGGAGAAGTTTTTATTTACACGATAAGTCGGATGTGTCTTTACCTCCGTGGCGGAGGCTCCGCCGAACCCCTGAGGCCGACTCACCGAACCCCTAGGGTTCGATCGAACCCAGGTTAAGAACCACTGCTCTATTGTCAATGGCCCTAGGCATATTACAAAAAACAACAAAAACACCAACAAAATGGGAAAACAACAAGAAAGAAAAAGCCAAAATGTTGACATCTGCCAATAACAATGACACAAAGATTTGTCATTAAAAAACAAAAACAAACAAAAAAAAAGGGTTAGCTCTTGCTTTGTTTTTTGGCTGAGACCAGGGATCTTGGGCTCGAAAATATTGGTGACCATTGCCATTAAATTATGCGCAGAAAGGGTGGAAGGGGAACAGAAAAGGACCTGTTGCCCCTCAAACCATTAGTATTTTTTATTTTGCCTTCTAAGATGTTACATCATCCCCTTTCTGCAACTAACAAAGTGCACCCATTTTAACTGTCTTCTTTGTTTTAGATTGTTAGAATTTGTACATATTCTGTATGTTTACAACTGCTTTTCGCGGTAATCACTTATTTGCTTATGTGTGGGAGAAATGAGAACTTAAACGGGTTCAACTCCACTGATAAGGATTACTTACACATTAGAAGTGAAGATGCCATAGATCAGGTCTTGCTCAGGCAAGAAGAAGGTGCTCTGCAGTTCGTTATAATAAAATGGGATTTCTCCCGAGCGGGAGCAGTTGAGTCGTGCCTTCATAAAGGTAGTCCAGGTGTCTTCCAAAAGGAAACGACCACCCAGGTCGTTTTTACACACCCGGGCTACCCGAGAGAACACCATCTTTCCGCAGTCGTTTTCAACAGCTGTTTCCCTCAAGAAGAAGTAGGCGAATCGACCAGTCTCATAAACAGACACAAACTGAGGCTCTACAGAAAGAGACGGGAAGTGATAAAGTGAAAGCTAGCAGACAAAATGTTGCTCTTTCTTTACCATTGAGCCATTTGGAGTTGTATTGGGCCGAGCGCAATGGCGGCATGGTCCCCAGGCTCCTGTAGATGACAGGGTCGCGTCCGGAGAAGTCAATAACCGTGGCGGCATACAACTCGCCCTTCTCCGTGACCATAGCTGTCGAGTTGTGGCGGGGGTCGTAGGGACATCGCGCCACACCGTTCACTGTGTCCAACACCTGACTTATGTTACCAATCTGGCAGGAAGAAAGCAGCCATGCAAAGTAAGTCATTTATTTAAACTTTGTGTGCTTCTGTTGGTTTGATGACCGACCTGCCTGGTCACACAGACGGGTGTAAAAGCGTTGGTTCCGCATGTGATGAGCGTGCTCCCACTGATCAATAAAACCCTGATGTAATTCTGACACTCCTCCTGTCGAGAAAACACAGAACCAGTGGTGTCATCAAGAGCAGTAGCATACATTGTGTTTTGCATAAAAGGGCTATTTTCTTCCCAAAATGTATAATTCTGAATTCGAAATAGACCACTCACTGCAGCAGAGCACTCTGCAGGGTTTTCTTGGAGCATATTCACAGTGGAACCTCAATTTACAAACCCCTCATTGTACAAACTTTTAAATTTGATTCACAAACCATAGGCCAAATTAAAATATGCTTTCTTGCACAAACGTATCATCCACCCATTGTGTGCCTTCCAGCCCAGCCATTGTGGGGCGGGTTTATCACTCTACGGTCCTCATTCAGTCAGCAGGGCAGTGTGTGTGTGCTTTAGAGAGTTTTTAGCCCGTTTACAGCATTTTAGTAGTTTTGCTAGCTCAATATGGGCCCAAAGAAAGCAATGGACAAGCGACGTTTGGCTTGAAACAGTCAGTTGGTTTTGTTTTCTTGTTGCTAGGTGGCTGATTAGCCGCACCTGCTTTCTGTTATTGATTAGCGTCCTCACCTGTTTCTGCCCCTAATCACTCCCCTTTATATTCTGGTGTTTACCCTGTCTTAGTTGCTGGTCCATTGTTCATTGTTCGCTACAACACGACGATTTGTTTGTTGGTTTTGTTGTTTGTTTCATTGTACGCTAAGCTAGCACCAGTTTATGTTACATTGCCTTGTGTATTGAAGTAAAGGTCCTCTGCATCTTTGAAATCGCAAATACTTCACAACATGCCAGCAAAAGACACTGTGTTTTCATTTGCACTTAAGATTTTATTTACACTTTAGTTAAGAAACATATTCATAGTTTATTTTAGCAATTGGATGTAGATTTATTTTTGTCAAGTTATTTATGAGTCCCTTTTTATGCAGTATATTTGGTTAGTACTTATTTTTCTAAAGAGCCTGACCTGAGCCAAGGCTTGATGTGTTAAATAAATAATAATCTTTGTGACTAACACATGATTTCATATATCTGACAAGGTTGTAAATTGTAAGTAGGTTAGATATAATTAATGAATACGATTAAAATCAAGAGTAAGATTACTAATTCAGTGTCAATATTTGAGTGGGCACTTGGCCCTCCTGTATTGAAAAAGTTGGGTCCAAAAGGTTAAGAACCCCTGCAGTACTGTATAATGCGTTATGTTGTGTTCAAACTTTTACTAAAATATTTCTGAAACCCGTTGTCCATATTTACATTGTTTTTATGGAGAAATTGTCTTCAGTATACTGTATGAACATTTCTATTTACAAATTTACGAAACCGTTCAAGAACCAACCTTTGACTTGCCCTTGCTCTGACAAGAATGCATTGTGTCTTCATCTGGTGTCCATTCTAATGCCTGCAACACAGGTTTAGGAGTGTTTTGGAACATCGACAACATGTCGACACAATGTGAAGGTTACCTGAATTAAGGAGGCATTGCTCAAACTTAGGCGGAATATGAAGTTTCTGGAACATTTTAAAATGCACATTAGTATTTTTAGTTTGCTTTTTGTTTGGTGAGTAATAACTTGCACCTTGCTCCCACAATAAGCTGCTTTCTGCTCAGGTCCAGAGCCAGCTGAGAGAAATCCTTCACTCCTGGGTGGGAGAACTCCTTCATCCATGTCCTCAGGGCTGTGATACATGAACGCATATCCAATCAATCCAATCCACTTTATTTATATAGCACATTTAAACAACAAAAATGTTTCCAAAGTGCTGCACAACAATATTAAAAAACAATATTCAAATATTATCCTTAGCTCCACCAATGACTGAATAAAAACAAAAAATAAATAAATATAAAACCAATATAAAAATAAATATGATTAAAAACGATTTTAAAGGGTAAAACCAATTAAAACAGTAATTAGAAATCAAAATTTAAATAAAAAAAACACAGAGGACAACAGAGGACAGAGGACCACACAACTCACGTAGTGTTAAAAGCCAAAGAATAAAGGTGGGTCTTAAGACGAGACTTAACACACTCCACTGTGGGAGCAGTTTGAACATGGAGGGGCAGAGTGTTCCAGAGCTTAGGGCCGACCACAGAAAAGGCCCTGTCTCCCCTGGTTTTAAGTCTGGTCTTGGGCACCACGAGCTGGAGCTGGCTCTCGGACCTCAGAGCGCGCGCAGGAGTGTAAATTTGGATGAGGTCCGAGATATACTGAGGTGCCAGTCCATGTAAAGCTTTAAAAACAAACAGCAAGGTTTTAAAATGAATTCTAAAAGGAACAGGGAGCCAGGGCAAACTCTGAAGAATTGAGGTTATATGCTCGCGTTTCCTGGCCCCTGTTAAAAGTCGTGCTGCCGCGTTCTGGACGAACTGCAACCGGGAGAGAGCTTTTTGGCTAATGCCAGCATAAAGTGCATTGCAGTAGTCCAGGCGACTTGAAATAAAAGCATGCACGACTTGTTCAAAAAGGTTAAAAGATAAAAACGGTTTTACCTTTGCTAAAAGACGAAGATGATAAAAACACGATTTTAAAACACCATTGACTTGTTTGTCAAAATTGAGTTGATGGCGTGTTATTGTGATTTATAAATAATCACATATTTTCACCAATTTTCCCAGGAGATTTCCCATATTTTGAAATGCAAATGTTGTACCCCTGACCCACAGCATTAGACACACGTAATAAAGGTGCTTGTGAAATCCCCTGATGTTGCTTGGTGCTAAATTATTCACAACATTCGTGCCTCAGAAAACATTATGTCCCAACCGATTGTGTCAAATTATTTTGTTAAGTCCACAAACACTGCAGCAGCACATTTTTTTGCTATCTATTGCATTGGTGATCTCTTCCATTATTTCGAAAGTACTTATCCCGATACTGAAACCTTTTATCAAAATGTGTTTACAAAAAACTAAATGAAAACATTGTATAAATAAACAACAAACATACAATATACTTTTCTTGGTAGAAATAGAATTAAATATTGTGACGGCTTCTATTGTTGTCATTTGAGTGTTTAAATGTGTGTATCTACTTTTGTTTAAATTCGTAAAGGTTTTAGAGGGTTTCCTAATGATAAAGACAAAACAGTGCGCTTCAATTTTAGTTTATGTGACCTTGTGGGGTTTTTTCCTTCTTCATATTTCATATTTACCACTCTGTTCTTAGAGACCACTGCCTGTATGTTCAACGTACACAATTGAATAGGTTAATTATTCAGACAGCAATGTCTTTATAGAAGTTTAGATTGGGGTATGACATTTAGAATGGGGTAAAACGTTAACGTGTCTTGTTTGAATGTTAGCATTTTAACTAGCTAGCCATTAGCTGCTTGTCCAAGAGCAGTTTTACAATAATTAAAATGGTAATACTATAACTTTTGGGAATTTTACCGCGGTTCAATTGTTCCATCCTTAGTAGTTTATTCTTAAAATGTTATACATAGTTCAGACGCAGTTTTCTGGAAGTCAGTGGTCTTTGTTTAATTTGTAGTTGTAAGTTATGTGGTCCTGAATAGTCTAGGTGTTCTTCTACAGTTGCAACATCATTATTAACTGATGTCATAACTGCTTTCAAAAGCCAACTTTCACAATTTCCTCACCTTGACTGGACACAACCGGATGCTCCTTTCGGTTACAGTCCGCTGGTATGATCGGTGGTTGCTGGGACTCACACGCAAGTACACAGATGAACAGAACAAGACCCCAGGAAGACAGGGCCCACGACATCACCATTGTTACTACTACATCCGCTCCTTTATCAGGTCCTCCTGAAAGACCTGCACAGGGCAAAAAGAAAAATGTTAGTTTCATAGTAGACTGCTGTGCTGTCAGCAGGACTCAGCATGGCTAATTCACCTCAATAAACCCAAGCACCGACTTTTCTGGCCCGGGCTGTAAAAGTAGGGTGCCTTCCATAGACTGAGCAGTCCCATTCAGAGACCAGTTTGGGGTCAATGCCAGACCTGGTGTGGGGCGTGTGGGTCCATTTTGAACCACAGTCATAGAACTGAATTCTTTCAAGAATCAGCATGTTTTCATAGCAGAACCTTCACCCCTTTGATTGTTGTTCCTCATACTCAGTTTAGCCCAGCCTCTGAGAAGTGGAGCCATTGAACTCGCCACAACAGTGATTGTTGTCAGCCAGATAATTAGATTTACGTCATAGCAGGGCGGCACAGTCGAGCTCAGCAATGAATTCAACAAAGAGGAACAGATACAGTAAACAATGATAGAGGACCTTCAGTATTCTATGTTTCCCTTCTTGGCATGTGGCTGTTTATTACCAAAATATTTTTGCGCTCTTGAAATTATCTTTCTGTTGATGGTGTTACACAGGAGTAAAGATTATTTCTCTTGCAGTGAGTCAAGTCATATGATCAGGAAGTGTATATTGTGTAATACATATCATGCATATCTCTGGGACAGTACTATTTGGAACTGGAAAATATTCCTCTAAAGTCGCAGAACCCACAGACACATTTCATCAAGCATCAAACGATGATTCATTTTTAAGGCCTTTAGAGGCGTTTATTAACTTACAAGGAGCAAGGGTGGCGTTAGTGGGTGGCTACTTGGGCTCAAGTATTTTTTTAAGGATTCCCTGGGCCGTGCGTTTCCTACCTAGGCCTTCCGTGATGTCCGACTTCAATGATTACCTCTCAAAATATCATAATTGATGTCACCATGTGATCATTGCTGGAGAAATACTATACAGCAGGCCTGGGTAATTATTTTGACTCGGGGGCCAAATTTAGAGAAAATAATGTGTCTGGGGGCCGGTACATCTATTTTTAGGAACATTAATACAAAACCTCACAATAATATCTGATTGAATGCTAAAAACGTTATGACAGACCGCCTTAAAAAAACGGAATGGAATTTTACTTTTTTTATACTGAATGAGACACCCAGAATGTACATGAAAATAAAGAATGTGGGGTTTACAATATTAACTATGGACGATAAAACACTGAATATTGACAACATATGAACGTCACATCCCCTCTCGATCGTCATATTTCACAATTAAGCGAAACGCAACAGAAATGCAACTAACACCGCGAAATATGAACGTGAAAGGGTAAACAAAAAACACCTACAATCTGATATATCACTAAGCTTTAGAACTTTGATGTAAAAATCTCCTTCCCTCCCTGACACGCGCATTTCAGGCTGGCCGCTCTGGAAACACTCTGTGGAAACGCTCCCCACCCACAATTAAAGAATATTAATTTCATGTGTAATTCAGTGTTTTTTGTCAGCTTTCAGGTTTAAAATGGCACAGAATTTTTTGCACATGCTAAAAAATCCATCACTTATCTCGGCTGAGCTCCGGATCGTCTTCAAACCTAATACCGAGAGGTACGATTCGATTCCAATTTCGATTTCAGGAGCTACAATTTGATTAAAAATCGATTGTTGATGCGTCTTTAATTCATGTATATTTATGCAATTTTAAATGTCTTTTTGTTTCACTAAATAAGCGTTTATCATTTGCAACATAAAATAATAAAATAAACAGTTAATTTAATTCTCGTTGAGGTGCCTTGCTGCAGTCAGCCAAATTTTAGAACTGTCTGCACAACTTTATTTACAATGAATAAATCGATTATCGATTATTGACGTTTACTAATCGATTTTATGATCGTTCATGTCCGAATTGCGATGCATTTAAAGATTTATTATTTCCAACACCTCGACTACTACCGCCCCTGATTAGAACCCAGACCCATTTTATGCTTAAAGGAAAATGATGAGTTATATACAACAGATGAAGATGAACACATTTCAGATGTTTCCGTTGTCTGATGTTGCATTTATGTTAATGTATTCCACTTTTGAAAATAACTCGTTTCAACATTTTTTTTAGCTTAATACCACAAATGTACTATGAAATGAATCCCCCCCCAAAATGGATTAATCAGAATCAGCTTTATGGTCGTTACGCCGGGTAACGAGATTGAGGCCATTCCATACAGTGCGATGTGTGCATGCAAGAAAACAATGTGTAAACATATAAAAATATAAAAAATATAAAAGTGCAAAGAACGGTGTGGACTGCAAATGTACACCCTATACACTCTGTAAACACTCTGTAAACTCGCTGGAATAAAAAAGACAATATAACATACATCCATAAACGTGGATGCATATATAAAAAGTGCAATATATTTATCTGTACAGTAACCTATTTATTTATTTATATATGCACTTTATTGCTTTTTTATCCTGCACTACCATGAGCTAATGCAACGAAATGCCGTTCTTATCTGTACTGTAAAGTTCAAATTTGAAAGACAATAAAAAGAAAGTCTAAGTCTAAATTGAACGAAAGACCATATATTCATTCAAAATTATTGGTCAATTTATTGTTGTAGCCTTTTTCTCTAGCAATTTACAAAACAATTCTAAGGATGAAAAGCCCCCACCTGACGTGCACTGTTTGTTATTAATTCACTCAAGAAATATATTAAGAACAGTGTAATTGTAATATTTGACATTTTATTAAAGCATTGGAATTTTTCATTGGATTTAAAAATGACATTTATTGGCCAAAAAATTTGTTTTTGTAGATAAGCTACTTGGTGTTTACGTGAAGCCATGTCCTGGGTTAGTCACATGACTGTCATGTGACACCCACTCCAGAATGTTTGCTATATGTCACTTAGAGGCCTAATGAGAGTCTAGCCATACCGGGAACAATTTTTATTTGTGCTTAGCGTTTGTTTGCACGTCACTGCCCCGCATACACGCACGCACTCAGTATGTTTACATGCACTAAAAAAAAAAAAATATTATTTTGGTTGAAACTAGCTTTTTAAACACGTGTAAAAACCTTTATGCATGCAGCATGGAGCTTGTATTGTCTTCAAGAATTTGTATGGAAAATATTTAATTAGGTTTTTTTTTAAAAGTTTTAAATGTGATTACCATATCTAGATGATGTGATTGTAAACTAGTTGTGTCCTGCATGTAAACACTCCCATCCCTCCATCATTATGTCTGGCGTTCTACAACATGAGACCGGGCTTTCTGCTCCGCCGCTCCCAGTCTGTGGAATGCTCTCCCTGACCACCTGAGGGCACCACAGACTGTGAATGCTTTTAAAAAAGGCTTAAAAACCCTTCTTTTTAAAAAAGCCTTTTTATAGATGTATGCATACTAGTTCTAGTTATTAGGCTGTTCTAGGTTTTATTTTATTTTTATTTTTGTATTATCTTTTTATCATTTATTTTTTATTTTTCAATACGCTGTAGCACTTTGAGGTAGTTTTCTCAATGTAAAGTGCTTTTTACAAATAAAATCCATTATTATCATTATTATTATGATAACCTGGAAGCCCAGTAGCTGGTGCACTTGTTTTTCATCAAACGTTCCAACCACTGCTATCATTTAGCTCTTTGGGGTGGGCAAAAGGCTCCCTAAAATATCCTTCAACCCTCCCAAATTATTTGGTAATGTTTTATTTTTTGGGGGGAAAAATGTTTTTTTTTTAATTGTTTTTTTTTGTCCTCATACCAATATTTTGGTACTGCATTTCTATACTTTTCAAAATAAAGAGGACCACAAATCATTATTGCCTTTATTTTAACAGAAAATCTTATGACACATTAATATGTTTCTTATTGCAATCAAAAAATAATTTTGTCATAAGATAGTGAACATTCTAGACAACTTCTCTTTTAGTAGTAAGCAAGCAAACAAAGGCTCCTAGTATGGCTGCTGACGTATACAGTAACATATTGTGTCATTTACCATTCTATTGTCAAAATTATGAGGGACAAGCAGTAGAAAATGTTTACTTTCTGTTTTATTATGTTCTGTCTACACTTCTGTTAAAATGTAATCAGCACTTTGTTGTTTGGATACTTGACATTAGTTTTAGGTGGTACTACATATTTTGGTATCAATCCAATACCATGTAGTTACAGGGTCATACGTTGGTCATAATTAAAGTCGTCCTGTGACCATTGATGTATTTCCTGACTTTATAAACAATAAAAAAAGATGACAAAAGACTTTGTGATTTTAAAAAAATATCGATGTAATCATTGTAGTATTGACTAGATACAGCTCTTGTACTTGTTTGTTACAGTCGATGTATGTATAGATCCACCCATATGTTTACATTGAGGAGCGCTAGCTTGTTGTTAGCGGTTAGCTATTGTATTCTCCTCCGGAGTGTAGTGAGGCATGTTTAGCTATGCCTTGTCCTGCAGGGATGATAGTTGTAAGAAACCTACTTTATTTGTCGCCATGGAGGATTAGTGATTTAGAAGTAGAAGTAGCTAAAACACTTCCGACTGCAGATGCACATGAACCGCTAGCTAACTAGCCATGTTTAAAACACATCTTGTCCACTCTATTTGAATTTGTGTTTAATTCTCTCTTTTACTGTTACTGAATAACATTACGGGTATTTTAGTTATACTGAGATTAAAAAAATATCTGTTTTTGTCAAACCATCTTTTTAATTTGTTAATTTCTGCTATTATTTTTTTGTATTAGCTTCTGTGTGTTCTCTGCTGAACAAAACACGGTTGTATTGACAGCAAATAATACTAACTTTAAATCCTTTGTAACTTTACAAATGTTTCTGTAACGATTGAACAATTTTGGTCCCAGTATTGATCCCTGGGGTACGCCACAGAATGCATTTAGCATTATGCATATTGCTTCCTGTTTAAGTAGATTTTTATCCAGTTCAAGACCAGCCGTCTGATTCCATACCATTTTAATTAGTTGATTAAGATTATGATTAATTGTGTCAAATGCTTGTTGTTAAAACCATAAACACTGCGGTTTACTATCTATTGCATTAGTGAGCTCTTTCGTTAGTTCGATTAATGCCATTGATGTTGAGATTTTGACTCTGTATTGGTTCTCCACTTTTATTTATAAATTTGTCCAATCCGTGGTCGAATAATTTTTCAAACATTTTCGAAAATTGTGGAATTAAGAAACAGGTCTATAGTTTGTAAAATGGTGTTTGTCTCAAGTCTAATAAAACGGTACAACTTTTGCTATTTTCATTTTGTTTGGGAATTTGCCTGCTTAAAATGAAAGATTGCTGCTATGCATTAAACAATTTTGGAAATCTCTTAAATTACCTTTTTTATCATTCTCCCATGTTAATTCTGTTACAACCAGTTGAGGTGTATGACAGTTATAAGTGATCAAACAGTACTTATAAAATAAATGTTTAAAGAAGGCGCCAGTTTCAACATGAACGTTATTATTATTTTGCTGTAATTACCAATGAGATCTTCCAAATAGGTTGAACATTGTCCTGCCAAACAGATAAGGTTCAACTGCGTCTGTTATTTTACTGCTTTGTAAGAGAGTCTGTCGGAAAACAGTTTAAAGCCCTAACAACCTGTGAAGAGATTAGAGGCCAATTCATGTGACCTGTGTGTGTGTGTGTGGACTGTGGGAGGAAAACATGTGACCAGCAGACAGACAAAAAAGATTTTTAGCCCAAGATCTTCTTGGTATACACAAGTGATGCCACAGTTTTCGTACATCATCGTGGTTATCATATGGCCGACCAATCGTTGTGCATGAAAAGAAAATTGTCCGTTTTTCCGTATATCATTCTGTGTGATCGTGTGCCCAAATAAATAATCCCACGTGTTGGTGACTCAGTGTATTTTTTTACTTTTTAAACTCTGCAATAAGCTATAATGGGGCCAAACAAAGTTGTGACTGCCAGCACTCACATAAAGAAAATGAAAAACACTAAAGAATTCAAGAAAGAACTTGAAGCAAGATAATTCAATAAAGGTAAAACTGTTGTAAAAATGTAAATGTATCAATTTTATTCATCATTTATATGTATTTCACATTGTTTTCTGCAAGTAATACTGGATTCATTTAACTATCCATCGACACAACTTGGACTTAAAATAAGTGCAAAGAAAACACAAGTACTCTACCAACTATCGCCTAAGGACATCATCCTGCAACCACCAGCAATACAGATAGAAGAAGTGGCTCTTGAAAATGTAGAAAGCTTCACATACCTTGGTAGTATAATGTCTTCAAATGCTAACATTGATGCAGATGTCAATCACAAAATCAGGCAAGCTGCTGCAGTTTTTGAAAAGCTTAAGACTCAAGTGTTCCAAAATCATGACATCAGACTAGATACTAAATTCAAAGTGTTCAGAGCAATTGTTATAACAACTTTGCTATATGGTTCAGGCATGGACAGCATATCAAAGACATATCACAGCACTTGAAAGGTTTCAACAGCGATGTCTATGCCAGATGATGAATATTAAGTGGCAAGATATGAGAACAAACATCAGTGTACTTGAACAGGCCATGCTTCCCAGTGTAGAGAGTACAATTGTTAAATACCAACTACGATGGACAGGGCATGTCGTACGGATGAATGACGAAAGAACTGCCAAAACAGATGTTGTACTGTCAGCTAAATGAAGGGAAAATACATTTTGGTGGGCAGAGAAAACGCTACAAGGACTGCTTAAAGAAGACATTGAAACAATGTGAAATAGATATCATACTACATACTGGGAAGACCTAGCAAAAGACAGAATAACATGGAGAGCTGCAGTCAGTGAAGGAGTGACAAAGTATGAGGAGAAAAGAACATCTATGATACTTGAAAAAAGGAGGAGGAGACTGGACAGAAGAGTCATGCCAAAATGTATATTATAGTGATGGGTCCGGCAACACCGATGCATCGGCGCATGCGTCGAGCTCATAGAGCAAAACCCTGTGTCGGTGCGCGTACCGCTTTTAGAAAGTCACGTGACCGATCATGAGCTGTTTCGGTCACGTGACCGATACGCGAACTGTGTCGCACTGACGCCTCCTCTGTGCCCTGTGAGCGAGTCATTTCTACAGCCAGAGAAATAATAACTAAGAAGAGAAATCGTCTAAAATTTAATACGTTGGAAAAACGTTTTTTTTTTATTAAAATGTGTAAAAAAATAAAATTAAAAAAATTCCCAGTCCACAAGCATCCTCATTCACAACACGTTCTCTTAGATTTACATGTTATGATACATGTTCACATTATTTATTGACTGTATCTAAAAAAGATAAAAAATATTTTTTTATTTAAATGAAGATATGAAATAATCCTAAATGAAATACAATGACTGTGGTTAGAGTGTCCGCCCTGAGATCGGTAGGTTGTGAGTTCAAACCCCGGCCGAGTCATACCAAAGACTATAAAAATGGGACCCATTACCTCCCTGCTTGGCACTCAGGATCAAGGGTTGGAATTGGGGGTTAAATCACCAAAAATGATTCCCGGGCGCGGCACCGCTGCTGCCCACTGCTGCCCACTGCTGCCCACTGCTCCCCTCACCTCCCAGGGGGTAAACAAGGGGATGGGTCGAATGCAGACGACACATTTCACCACACCTCGTGTGTGTGTGACAATCATTGGTACATTAACATTATATACTAGGTCATAAAATCAGTGTCAGTTGAGTCGGTCCATAGGTTGCCTGTAGGGAATTTTAATGTCCAGCAGATGTCAGTATTTAGTGACACAGTATCGACACTGTATCAATACAGTTTTGCAATGTGTCGAAACGCTTCATGACCCCTCATCAACCCATCACTAGTATATTAGTTTGTGAACCCGTTCTCAAACAATGGCAATAAAACGATTCTGATTCTGATTCTTACCACCTGGTCTGATCTGTCCCATATGCGGCAGAAACTTCAAAGCTCGTATTGGCTTGTACAGTCACTACAGAGCACATCATTCTTAGGGACGATGGACCCCTATCTTCTAACAAGAAGAGGAGCCAGTAAGCAGGCAACATTGATGTGCATTTTCAATCTCTCCGCTCACCCCTTATGTTTAACACAGACCTGGGCAAAATACGGCCCGCGGGCTACATGCGGCACATTAAGATTTTCAATCCGGCCCGCCGGACGTTCTACATAATTTTTGTAGACCTTTAACATCAAAACTGTAGCCGCCATTATGATGTGCAGTGCTGTTTATAAATGACCGTAAGTCTTGAACGACAGAAAGTATTCCAATGGTTGGAATCTGCAATTTTGGGTGTTGTACGAGTTATTACAGTAATCTACGTCACAGCAGCTCAAACGAGGAACAAAGCAGAGTGGGCGGGGTTTGTTGTCAGAGCAGCCAGCCCGAAACGCATGTATCAGAATCAGATGCTGAAGCAGATTTTTACAACAAAGTTCTGCATAAAAGTGATAATATGTCATATTGTAGGTGTTTATTACCCTTTGCATTCATATTTTTCTGTTTGTTACATTTTTGTTGTGTTTTGCTCGATTGTAAAACATGTCTATCGAGGAGCTGGTCTGAGAAGTAAAAGAGGAGCGACGTTCATATGCTGTTCATATTCAGTGTTTTATTGTTCGTAGTAAATATTGTAAATGCCACTTTCTTTATTTTAATGTACATTTTGGGTGTCCCATTCGGTAAAAAACTGTAAAATTCCATTCCTTTTTTTGAGGTGGTCTGTCATAACCTTTTAGAATTCTATCGGACATTGTGACTTTTGGTATTAGTGTTCCTTAAAAAAAGGGACCCAAACACACATACTGTACAGCAGCTTAATGTGTACATATAATTTATACACATACACATTGGCCCCCCCAGACATTTTTTTCTCTCTCAATGTGGCCCCCAAGTCAAAATATTTGCCCAGCTTTTGTTTAACCTGATTCAAGAAGGATGTAGACCAGAAGTGTCAAACCGCGAACAGGTTCAATCCAGTCCGCGAGTTAGTTTGCTTAGTGTAAAATTTAGCTGCATTTTTTAATTACAGAAACTGCTGTTCTAAATGTGTCCACTGGATGTCACAATAGCAATTCTGTTAGGCAAGCAAATAGTTTATACAGGGGCGAGCATGTATACCAAGCAAGAGGTACACCCAACGTAAAACAAACAGGAGTAAAAAAAACAATTGGTAACCCCACTTAAAATGCTGCATGAGACAATGCACATTGATATGGTTCTGTGGAAATTATTGTCTTCTGTGCCAATTTAAATTAAGTGAACAGTGTGTGAATTACTGCAATACTGTCAGTCTTTTAAGTTTCTAGTTTTGGTTTGTTGAAATTGTTCAAACATTGCATAGCTTTTATTTTTCTATCGATATACCTGTACAGTGATGCCTAGAAGGCAGGGAGTAACTCAACCCTCTCGAATATTACCTCAGTTTGTATGGTTTGTTGTGTTGGCACAGGCATTATTTTGTTTTTTGTTTAATCCCAGTGACTTAAAGTTGAATTGCTTTGTAGATACTAGGACTGCGAATCTTTAGGTGTCCCACGATTCGATTCAATATCGATTCTTAGGGTCACGATTTGATTCAAAATCGATTTTTTTTTTTTCGATTCAACGCGATTCTCGATTCAAAAACGATATATTCCCGATTCAAAACGATTCTCTATTCATTCAATACATAGGATTTCAGCAGGATCTACCCCAGTCTGCTGACATGCAAGCCGAGTAGTAGATTTTTGTAAAAAGATTTTATAATTGTAAAGGACAATGTTTTATCAACTGATTGCAATAATGTAAATTTGTTTTAACTATTAAATGAACCAAAAATATGACTTATTTTATCTTTGTGAAAATATTGGACACAGTGTGTTGTCAAGCTTATGAGATGCGATGCAAGTGTAAGCCACTGTGACACTATTGTACTTTATTTTTTGTTTTTATAAATGTCTAATGATAATGTCAATGAGGGATTTTTAATCACTGCTATGTTGAAATTGTAACTAATATTGATACTGTTGTTGATAATATTCATTTTTGTTTCACTACTTTTGGTTTGTTCTGTCGTGTTTGTGTCTCCTCTCAATTGCTCTGTTTATTGCAGTTCTGAGTGTTGCTGGGTCGGGTTTGGTTTTGGAATTGGATTGCATTGTTATGGTATTGCTGTGTATTGTTTTGTTGTATTGATTAATAAAAAAATAAAATTAAATAAATAAAATAAAAAAATCGTTTTTTTAAAAATGAGAATCGATTCTGAATCGCACAACGTGAGAATCGCGATTCGAATTCGAATCGATTTTTTCCCACACCCCTGGTAGATACACTGAGAATTTCTTTTTTTTTTCCTCAGAATTTTACTTTGGAAGTGTTTTCTCAAGAGGATTATTTGTGATATGTACATTCTCCAAATGTGCTTGTTCTATTTTGGGCTGAAGTAAAACAAAGACAACAATCTGAAATTGTATTTTTAAGTTATTATGCCATGATTTTACCAGTCCGGCCCACGCGGGAATAGATTGTCCTCCACACGGCCCCTGAGCGGATACGAGTTCGACACCCCTGATATAGACGAAAGCCTGCAGGTCGCCCAGCTTGAATGGTCCGACATGGACTCCATCCTGACACTGTGACGGGACTATTTATTTGTTTTGCCAGGATTTGTAACACCTTAAAAAAAACCCAGTGTGAATTATCCGACGCCTTGCTGGAAGAAAGCTTCATTAAAATCCAGTCGAGTCCTCCTTAATGGCATTATTTATAGTCACAAGTCGTTATGTCCTCATTCAACGGGGGTTTAATTTGTTACGCATGGCATCTGAAATAAAAGGGGCGCCCGGGGTCTGACTTTTTGTGCGTGAGCCTTGTTGAAACCAGAGTGCTTGGCCCGCATACATCTCCCATCTGGGTTTCACCTTTACATATCCACGAGTGACCCCCCTCAAAAAAATGCCTATAAGACTTTGAAATTGTGGACCCTAAAAGGGCATCCAAAGTCTCCCCATTAAAATATTCCAGGGGGTTCGTGAGCATTTCCGTGGCAGTTCTCAGCTCCTTCCTACGCCGGTGAATAGCCTCTCTGTGTGACCTGCCAACTATCTGCCAATGGACGCGCTCTTTTACAAGTGAATAGACTTAGTTTAGCCACACTTAAAAGGACACACTAACGCTCCATGGCCGAGCCACAATGGCCGCTCGGTAAATCGCCAGCCTTAATGATAGCGCTTTGGCAGCGGCGAGAGGAGGTAGAGCGCTGGAATCTCAAAGAGGGGACACAGCTGCACTGGACCATCTCTCGCCCCCCCCCCCCCCCCAACACCATGAGCTTGCCTCTGCGTGTATCGATTCACAACCCCGTCGGCAGCATTCATCACTCATAGTGACGCCAATCTCGATCTTGTAGCGAGGAAGTCTGAAGGCGTCTTGAAAGCTCGCCGTAGAAAAGCGCAGACAAGAGAAGTCAAACTTTTAACAACATATACGCAAACGTTAACAATGATAAATCAGCCCGACCGGCACAAACATGCAACATCTGTTAGGAGAAAGATGCCTATGAAAATATTTGGACTCGCTCACCATCACCAAAGTGACTCTGGAGGCGAACGTCTGGCACGGGTCCTGCTTCACATGGTGAGGAAAGAGATGTGAGGGACGAGCGAGCGGGTCCTTACACGCCATCACACACTGGCACGCTGACCGGCCTGTGAGCGGGGAAGTAGGAGGAGTAAAGGGGGGGTGTGATGGAAGGGGGTGGGGGGGAGGCTTGGCCTGTTTGTCCTGTTTCCTTACTTACTGATTCACACTTTGTGTACTTTTTTTCACACAAACGAGGACGGTCCCTAACTAAAAACTGTAGGGGCAAACTGTTACCATAAAGAGATATATATAAAGATAGGTACAAAACCCAAAACCAGTGAAGTTGTCACGTTGTGTAAATCGTAAAAAAAAAAAAACCAGAATACAATGATTTGCAAATCCTTTTCACAAATCCTTATGCACAAAATTATTAAGAAAAACACTTTTGTAGCGATTGCTCATTAGCTGCTTTATCTTAAAGGCCTACTGAAATGACATTTTTTTAATTTAAACGGGGATAGCAGATCCATTCTATGTGTCATACTTGATCATTTCGCGATATTGCCATATTTTTGCTGAAAGGATTTAGTAGAGAACAACGACGATAAAGTTCGCAACTTTTGGTCGCTGATAAAAAAAAAAGCCTTGCCTGTACCGGAAGTAGCGTGACGTAACAAGCTGGAGTGCTGCTCACATTTCCACATTGTTTACACCAGCAGCGAGAGAGATTCGGACCGAGAAAGCCACGATTACCCCATTAATTTGAGCGAGGATGAAAGATTTGTGGATGAGGAAAGTGAGAGTGAAGGACTAGAGTGCAGTGCAGGACGTATCTTTTTTCGCTCTGACCGTAACTTAGGTACAAGGGTTCATTGGATTCCACACTTTCTCCTTTTTCTATTGTGGATCACGGATTTGTATTTTAAACCAGTGGTCCCCAACCTTTTTGTACTTGCGGACCGGTCAATGCTTGAAAATTTGTCCCACGGACCGGGGGGGGTAGTAAAAAAAAAAAAATCTATTTTTTTTTTTTTTTTTTTTTGTCATAAAGAAATACAATCATGTGTGCTTACGGACTGTATCCCTGCAGACTGTATTGCTTTATATTGATATATAATGTATATATTGTGTTTTTTATGTTGATTTAATTTTTTAAAAAAAATTTATTTATTTATTTTTTACTTCTTGTGCGGCCGCGGCCCGGTACCAATCGGTCCACGGACCGGTACCGGTCCCGGTGGTTGGGGACCACTGTTTTAAACCACCTCGCATACTATATCCTCTTGAAAATGAGAGTCGAGAACGCGAAATGGACATTCACAGTGACTTTTATCTCCACGACAATACATTGGCCAAACACTTTAGCTACGGAGCTAACGTGATAGCATCGGGCTCAAATGCAGATACAAACAAAAGAAATAAACCCCTGACTGGAAGGATAGACAGAAAATCAACAATACTATTAAACCCTGGACATGTAAATACACGGTTAATGCTTTCCAGCTTGGCGAAGATTAACAATGCTGTTGCTAACGACGCCATTGAAGCTAACTTAGCTACGGGACCTCACAGAGCTATGATTAAAACATTAGCGCTCCACCTACGCCAGCCAGCCCTCATCTGCTCATCAACACCCGTGCTCACCTGCGTTCCAGCGATCGACGGAAGGCTGAAGGACTTCACCCGATCATCCGTGCAGTCAGCGGCTAGCGTCGGATAGCGCGTCTGCTATCCAAGTCAAAGTCCTCCTGGTTGTGTTGCTACAGCCAGCCGCTAATACACCGATCCCACCTACAACTTTCTTCTTTGCAGTCTTCATTGTTCATTAAACAAATTGCAAAAGATTCACCAACACAGATGTCCAGAATACTGTGGAATTTTGAAATGAAAACAGAGCTTTTTTGTATTGGATTCGATGGTGTACCAATACTTCCGTTTAACTAGTGACGTCAATCGCATACGTCATCATACAAAGACGTTTTCAACCGGAAGTTTAGCGGGAAATTTAAAATTGCACTTTATAAGTTAACCCGGCCGTATTGGCATGTGTTGCAATGTTAAGATTTCATCATTGATATATAAACTATCAGACTGAGTGGTCGGTAGTAGTGGGTTTCAGTTAATTAAACACTTTGCACAATTTCAATACTGTGACAAGTTTGGGGACAGTCCTTTCCATTGCATTACAGAGTAATATTTGGACACACTTTCTCATTATAATACATAAGAAGTGTATTATTGTATGTTAAAATCTGCACTACAACCACATAATTTCCCCATTGTGGAATCAGTCGAAGTCAATGCTGCCGTGCAATCATGTGACCACCTGCACTCGAACCAATGGTTCAAATCCGCTAAGAGACAAACGACGTTGCCAAGCGCCATCCTTAACTCAAGCAGGGCAGGATGTTTATCACTCAGCCTCCGCCTCACCGCAGCAGCAACCTGCCTGAGAGGATGAATGACGAACTTCAGGATGACCTCCAGCGGGTCGTGTTTTACAGCCTCCCTGTCGCTGGCAGGGCTGAAACATTGCACGCAGGGCAAGATGCCGGGGAATGCGGAGAGTCACATATAATGCTGACAAGATTAGCACTTGTTTCTTGTGGTGTAGAACTAAAAATGATGTCTACAGGTACAATTACCCCTCCAAATAAACACAGTCGTGATTTTTAGGCGGGTTTCAGTAGACTTTTAGCTCCAAAATGTGGGCATCAGCCTGCTGACATCACCTACAGAAGACTGGAGGCGGTTTCATATCGCGTAGTTTTGGTAGCATCTTCATCCTGAATCATGATATACCCGTGCAAAATTGAAAGAAATACCCTGGACGGGAGAAAGACTGAGTCAGAACCTGCGGAAAAAATATTCTATAGATTGCCTCAGTACCTGATAAGAATGTAATATCAAATGACCCCCCACAGACCCATTGGCTTCTGTGGCCCAGTGTTAGTGCTGGTCCTTAAAGACCTTGGTGCTAGGATCAAAACCTGGCCGCAGTTGATTTAGAAATGTGACGATGCCGCATTTCAGTCGTTGCCGTGATCCCAGGATGCAGAGAAGTATAGGCAAAGTGGAAGCAGGAGGCCCCTTTATTAGATAGTAGGGCTGCAAGATTTTGAGAAAAAACACAATTGATTTGCGTTTTTTTTTTTTTTTAATAAATGTTTTTATTGAATTTGACAGGTATTACACTATACAATAGAACAGTAATCACATTTTCCTTTTTTCCCCCCACCCACGAACAGCAACCCAACACACACCCCATACACACACAACACCCCCCCCCCCCCCCCACCCCCCAGGTCCTACATAAGTTAAAGGTACAGTCACAAATGGAAAATAATTAGTACATCACTTTCTTCTCAACATAGGCAGATAATAAATATACACCCAGAATAAATGTAAATAAAAAATTTAAAAAAAGGAAGCTGGTTTGTGAAAGGTGAACTTTTCATGTGTCCTATAGCGTCTTTAATTTAGCTATGTAGTCAACCACACCACCCCAAACAGAATAAAACTTCCCAGGTGCCCCCCTAAGATTAAACTTTATTTTCTCCAGATCTAAATAAATCATAAGGTCTTTAAGCCATAAGGAGGCTTTGGGGCAAAATGGTGACTTCCACTCCAGCAAAATTCTCCTACGTGCTAATAAGGATGCAAAGGCGATACTATCCTTAAATTTTCTCCTTATTTGGGGATCTGATACCGTCCCAAAAATAGCCATTTCTGCACATGGTGTCAGGTTTAAATCCAATGCCTTAGCAAGGTGTTTGAAAATAGTTGTCCAATAGTCCAGCAAATGGGGACAAGACCAAAACATGTGCGTCATGTTTGCAGGTGACATGTGACATCTGTTACAAGTATCCGAAATATTGGGGTATATTTTGGAGAGTTTGGAATTAGTAAAATAAATACGGTGGACATCCTTAAATTGTATTAAATTAAGCCTTGAACAGGATGTACTGTTGTTAATTCGGGTTAAGGCAGAATCCCAATCTCCATCATCTAAAGATCTGCCAAGCTCTTTTTCCCAATTCCCTCTGATTTTATCAAGAGACGTTTTACTAAACTGGGATATTAAGATGTAGATTTTGGAGATTAGACCTTTCTGATTTGTGGGAATATCTAAAATTGAGTCAATTAGCGAATTAGGTGGAGTATTAGGGAAAAAGAGACTATTTAATTTAACGAAATTACGAACCTGAAAGTATCGAAATAGGTGAGATTTTGGTAGGTCAAATTTTATACACAGTTCACTGAAACTAGCGAAGACATCACCAAGACATGATTTGCGTTTTTTTATACTTTATACACGCAAATGCATAGAACTGCGAAAATAACGAGTGAAGGAAGACGTGTTAGTTTTAGACTGTCAATCAACAGTTTTTTGGCTCAAGGTGCCACACAATAAAACAGGGGTCGGCAACCCAAAATGTTGAAATATTGGACCAAAAATGCAAAAAAAAAATCTGTCTGGAGCCGCAAAAAATGAATGTGTTATAATGAAGGCAACACATGATGTAAGTGTCTATATTAGTTATGTTAGCCTACTATCAAAATGTCTTTAAAAGTCTTATATAAGTGCTATAATGAAGACAACACATGATGTACAGTAAGTGTATATAGTTAAAGTTAAAGTACCAATGATTGTCACACACACACTAGGTGTGGTGAAATTTGTCCTCTGCATTTGACCCATCCCCTTGTTCACCCCCTGGGAGGTGAGGGGAGCAGTGGGCAGCAGCGGTGCCATGCCCGGGAATCATTTTTGGTGATTTAACCCCCAATTCCAACCCTTGATGCTGAGTGCCAAGCAGGAAGGTAATGGGTTTATTTTTATAGTCTTTGGTATGACTCGGCCGGGGTTTGAACTCACAACCTACCGATCTCAGGGCGGACACTCTAACCACTAGGCCACTGAGTATTATATTAGCTATAGTAGCCTACTATCAAAAGGACTTTTTTGTCACAGGCTGACCCAAATCTTCGTTGACAGAAATGTTGTATTTTAATTTTTATCCTACACATTTTTGCAACATTGGAAATCATTAGTCAAATGGAGGCTTCTCACAGGATGAGATAACTTCTGGAAATGACTGGCTCAGAATGGCCAAAGGTATAGATGTGTGTGTCCAAGTTAAAGGAAACGGCAGGATGTCTTCTTCTAATGGATCTATTACAATCTTTGCAAGCTGGGTAATGTTTGCTGTGGTCTGGAACAACATGGCACACAAACAAACAGCCAATATTACATACAGATAATGTGTAATGAGACATGCAAATATACAAACCCCGTTTCCATGTGAGTTGGGAAATTGTGTTAGATGTAAATATAAACAGAATACAATGATTTGCAAATCCTTTTCAACCCATATTCAATTGAATGCATTACAAAGACAACATATTTGATGTTCAAACTCATAAACTTCATTTTTTTTCTGCAAATAATAATTAGCTTAGAATTTCATGGCTGCAACACGTGCCAAAGTAGTTGGGAAAGGGCATGTTCACTGTATTACATGGCCTTTCCTTTTAACAACACTCAGTAAACGTTTGGGAACTGAGGAGACACATTTTTTAAGCTTCTCAGGTAGAATTATTTCCTATTCTTGCTTGATGTACAGCTTAAGTTGTTCAACAGTCCGGGGGTCTCCGTTGTTGTATTTTAGGCTTCATAATGCGCCACACATTTTCAATACTGTATACTGTGCAACCTACTAATAAAAGTTTCAATCAATCAATCAAAACCAGGACAGGAAATGGTACTAAACACAGGAAAAGAAAGAACAAAGCCCAAACTGTAATGTGGGATCATGACAAGAAAATTATATATATTGATTTAGAAAAAAATATTTATCGAACAATTTATTTCCCCTTAATTTGTTTCAGTACCAAAGATGCAGCAGATTACATTCAAGTTTGATTAGAAAATATAGAAAAAACACTCCACATAAATAAAGAACTATCAAAAAATGTTGTAGTTCTTTTAGTATATGTGTCCCATTGTGGTCCAAGTTCGGACACCCCTGTTCTATTACAGTATGTCGTTGACGGTGTACTGTACTGTAGATGTACCTAATGTTGTGGCTGGTTGGTGTATATAACTCGGCCCTAATCAGGTCATGGGATCGGAAGAATGTAATCAAATCATCCTCATACTGTACCTAGTTGCAGTCACCTTTACACGACTCACATAAATAAGCACTATTTTGGTTGATTAATCCCAGAGGAGCTCCAAAGAATCCACAGCCAGCAGCAAAGGAGGCTGACAACTTAACCCCCTGGGCCTGCTCCCGATGCCCCACGGCCCTCAATGGCTGCCTTGTGCGGCACACAGTGCTCCACTGTGACACGGCCCTGCGTCTCACCAGGAAATATTGACTTGTAAAGCTTCAAAACACACACGCCTTAACAAGCCCGGCAGTGTGGAGGTGTGAAACCTGCACATGCTGAGGTCACGCGCACAAAATAGACGTTTAGACGGATTATGCATCAAGGTTGACTGGGACAGGGACATTCTGGGAAATAGGCCGATATGAAAAGTATCCAACGCTAGGAAGCCATAGCGTGTTTGTTTACCTGGGCAGGGGTATAGCCAAGTTGCATCACACTTTAAAGTCGCCAAATTGTCCATAATATGTGTGGATGTGAGCAATGTGACAGTTCAATTAAACAGGCACATTTGGCAGCAGATCAACTAAATGGTGGCTATCAAATGCGCATATGTCATAATGTGACTCATCCGTGTGTATTTATACTTCCATGCTGTCGCCGTCTGATGCCTTTGACCCGAAAGAATACACGTAATTGGTAAATTTACACAAGCCCGCATGTGATTGCTTCCTCCCCCCCGCAGCCACTTCAGTTAACATGGCTTGTTTTCCAAGAAAAATATGAAAAATTCTGACATTTGTAAATAAATAAATGAAGCAAGGGGTGAATATATATTTACATTTTGCCGCCTGTCCATCAGATCCGAAGCACTAAACGTGCTTTTATAAACTTTTTTTTTTTTTTACTTTTCCACTTCAGCCTGCTGACCTCGACTGCAACTGAGGAGGTTTGTGGGGAACACTTTCAAACATCCTCCTAAATGACTTAATGAGATGTTTAGAGGAATACCAATAAATGACGCCCGATCCAAAGGTCTGGGGCCGTACTTATCAAGCTTCTTAGAGTGCCATTTTACACTTAAGTCCTGAGAATTTGCGAAATTTAGTCCTACTCTCAAACTTAAGAATAAAAGCTTTTGATCAACGTTCTTAAGTCTAAGAATCACTCCTACTCTCCACGATATTTAAGAGACCTTCAGAGGTGTCTTAAGTGGTTAGGAGTTGCCAGCAGGGGGTGGCACTGAGGCGAGAGAGACGTGCGCGAACGTTCAGGGAACGGAACAATGTTTTTGGTTTTTTTTGATGACGAGCAGCTGATCAAACGGTATCGTTTAGACAGAGCGGATATTATTTTTGTCACAGATTTAATACTTTTCGATTCCTTGTTGATTTCTGCATGTGTCTGCAGTGGGCTAGTATATATAGAGCCACCCACACCAGTTTCAAATTAGTTGCCTAATTAATGAATTGGAAAGAAAATGTTATGACAGTAGCGTATGTGTGTGGCCGTGAGGTGAGTGACGTCAGTGAGTGTGTGGGCGAGAGAAGAGAGGGAGCGGTAGCGTGAGTGCCGGCGGGGACTAGTTTGTTTTGTATTATTTTGTAGTTTATTGTCAAAATATACACTCCCATTGTCCACTTAAATATTTCCAAGATATTTCTTTATTCTTAGACAACGGATTCCCTTCCGTGATTGGTCATTTCTATGGACACAGAAATGACGTCACCTAAAATTCCGTTTACGGCACATAGTAATGTCGTAATTCAGCTCTGAGTGTGACACTTAAGATTCAGTCCTACACTTCGCTGAAAGTGTGAGTAAGACGCTTGATAACTAACTTTTAAGTGCAGCTTTCAGCGAAGAATTTATTTACTCTTAAGTCAACTCTTAGCAGACTTCTTAGGAGTAATTCTAAGAAGCTTGATAAGTACGGCCCCTGGTGTGCATGTTGGTCAGGCCTTTTCTGTCGAGGATGTGCAGATATCCACCTATTCGGAATTATGACAACTGGACATCTGCTGATTGGAGTAAGCGTTGCTCTGGTTTGTCGACAAATTGGAAGTTCTAAGTAGCCCAAAGCTGCCACAAATGATTGGAGGATTCGGGAAGAACTGTGGACACTCTTGTGATTTTGGATCACATCGGACTGTCTGCCCCGCAGTTTTTGAGGACCACTCATAGACAATTTAGAGTGAAAAGCAAATTTTATTTTCACTCGCATACTAAACATTCTAACTTGGATTGTTTCCCTGGCGTCGAGACTCTCCCGAAGGACAGTGCGGCGAAGACACAACAAACTCCCTTCTTGTCTCTCATGGACACACACCTGTTGTTGTTGACTTTGGACTAGCGACTGCACAAGATCAAGGTAGCGGAACAGAGACACACTACGGGCTTACACACACACATGCAACCATAAAAATATACGCCACACACCCCACCCCCCCAACCCAACGCCCTCGACGCAAATCCCATAGGGGTGACGAATGGATGGTCAGTGCCTGAGAGCTGCGGCCTACCATCATGACCCCGCACTCCCTTCCCTCTGTTGCTAGATATCTCGAGATGTACGTTGTAATATGTATATGTGCTTTGCTATGGAGGTTTTTTCCCACTCCAGACTGGGCCCTCTTAGGAGCCCAGTCTAGATTGTATTTTTTTACTCATCCTTCCCCAGCGTTTTACCTTTTTCCCATCTTTTACGGGGCGACCCATCAGCGTTCCTGTTCTGTAACCCTGTACACTGTTTGTTTGTCTAATCTTGAACGGTTTTGTGCTGAAAACAAAGTTTTGTTGTACTTGTGCAATGACAATAAAGACATATCTATCTATCTATCTATCTATCTATCTATCTATCTATCTATCTATCTATCTATCTATCTATCTATCTATCTATCTACTTAACTGGCGGCCCGCAGGCCACATCCGGCCCCGCCAAATCTTTTTAATTTAATCCAGAAAATCTGACTTTTAACAGCAACTGGACAACAAAGTATGAATGTACTGAAATTGCTGATTTTGTGATGTATTCGTGGTCGTGTTGTTTTTGGCTGTTTACAGTTTTTTTTCCAATTGCCTACACCAGGGGTGTCCAAAGTGCGGCCCGGGGGCCATTTGCGGCCCGCAGCTAATTGTTTAGCGGCCCGCCACACATTCTGGAAATGCCATTGCAAAAATCAAAAAAACATTAAAAAAGTGAAATGAGGTGAAATCTAACTAGAAAATGTTGCAATGTTGACACAAAGCTGCCATGCAGGCTGTTTTTTTTCTTTTGTCTATCTTTATTTTCCTTTTTTTGCCATTGCTCAAAAAAAAAAAGACAAAAAATCAATAATAATGAATTATTGACATCTTCAAGGCTCCAATTATTTCAAATATTTCACATTAAAATGTTTTATGTGAAAAAATATTGCATATATTGTGTGGTTGCCATATAAAAACATCCAAGTTTTCTTTGACAAAAGAGCATAAAACAAACAAAATAATAGTTAAAATGTAAAATGGACAGATTTATCTGGAGTTGATCTCGTAACTTAAGTATTGAAAGTAAAACAAATAATAATAAAAATGTATCACTTTATGAGTGGGGCACCTTTTGGATCCCAAAGATATTTAGTGAGATTTATTTATCTTTTCACTGTGATTAATCAAAAATAATAATGAAAATAAAATCGATGGTGTCATGCATTATTCATCTTTTCAGGGCTCCAATTACTTCACATCAAACATTGTTTTCTGAATGTTTTGGGCGGTGGGGCAAATACTGCATAATTCAGTTTTACTATAAAAAACAAAGTTGTCTTTGACAGAAAAGGCATTTATAATAATAGGCAATAATAATTTGACTTGTTTTTAACATTTTAATGACTGAAACCCTTTACGGGCCCCAGGAGCCCTAAATGTTAAAAAAAAGAAATCTATATATTTTGTTATGGTTTGAAAATGAAAAATATCAAAATGGCCCCCGCATGCTTTAATTTTCCCGTGTGCGGCCCTCAGTGGAAAAAGTTTGGACACCCCTGGCCTACACACTAAATTTTCCATTTTCACACAGTTAACAAAAGTCTACACACAGTAAACAAAACCACTATGCAGATTTGCCTAATATTAAGCATAGACTCTGCTTCACATTTTTTGCGAAATATTACACACAATGCTTAACACACACCTTCCCATCGCGCACACAGATAACGATTGTGATACACACATCTTTACACCTTACACAAAGATAAGGATTGTGAAGTTACTTCCTGGTCAATCCAAAGGGCTGGCTTGCCAACGACCACACAATTTAACACGTTGGGTAATCACATCCACCAGGTGTAAAGACACACAGGTGATACATTGAAAATACAGCTTTCAAGTGCGTGCTAGCTATACATTTTTTTCCATTTCTAATTTTTATCTCCAGATTTTTTTTCAAACCTTTGTATTTGTCTCAGATTTTTATTTGTACTGCATATCATTGTTGACTACTGTGATATGTTACTTTACCTGACTGTGGTAAAAATAAATATTTTCAGTTTGCAGCGTCATTGTTGAGCAGTTTTTGAAAAGATTACAGGATATTTTTACTTTCTCTTTAGGTCCTTACTAGAGATGTCCGATAATGGCTTTTTCGCCGATATCCGATATTCCGATATTGTCCAACTCTTAATTACCAATTCCAATATCAACCGATACCGATATATACAGTCGTGGAATTAACACATTAGTATGCCTAATTTTGTTGTGATGCTCCACTGGATGCATTAAACAATGTAACTTTACCATGAATTGATTAACGTGGACAAGTTGAAAAATGTATTCGGGTGTGACCATTTAGTGGTCAATTGTACGGAATATGTACTGTACTGTGCAATCTACTAATACAGTTTCAATCAATCAATTAAAAACAAAATAAAAGAACAACTTCAACTCCAGTTATGGAAAAAAATGCCAACATGGCACTGCCATATTTATTATTGAAGTCACAAAGTGCATTATTTTTTTTAACATGCCTCAAAACAGCAGCTTGGAATTTGGGACATGCTCTCCCTGAGATAATCCTAATACCCACTACAACTATGGGAAATACTATACTTTGACTTTCACAAAGTGCATTATTTTATTTTATTTTTAAACATGCCTCAAAACAACAGCTACAAAAACAATGAAGGCACACAGCTTCAGTCCAGAGTATACTAGAGCATACTTGCCAACCTTGAGACCTCCGAATTCGGGAGAAAGTCAAATACAAATAAGGCAACAAGAGAAGTATCCCACACTTCTCTTTTGTAAAGTAAATTTGTACAGCCGACATGGGCATCTACATCAACAATATGATTTGATGTATATGATATATATATATATATATATATATATATATATATATATATATATATATATATATATATATATATATATATATATATATATATATATATATATATATATATATATATATATATATATACCTGTGTATATATATATATATATATATATATATATATATATATATATATATATATATATATATATATATATATATATATATATACAAATTATTCACAAGTTGACCTAAATCAAACTAATTAATAATATCAATGCCAACAGAGGGAAGATGGACTACAACGTGAAAACACGTCAGTGATGCATTCAGGGACTTGTGGTAATTACCACAATAATACTAGTGCATAGTGTTTATGCTGCCTGTTAGAAATTATAATACGTGTATACTTTGTTGTGTTCTAGTGGTTAACTCATCAACATCAACAACAACAACAGCATTCAGTACCAGGGCTTCTATTGGTGCTGGTATTTTTAAGGGTGCTATTGTGTAATTCCTGTCCGAGTGACGTTGAGGGATCAAGTTCAGTTGAGCTGTATTCGAGTTAGAGTGCCATCTAGTGGACACATGGGGTCAACGTCCCACTGCTAACATGTTTGTTGTCATAAAGAAGCTTCTATAAAACGTGCGCGTACAAACGCGACTTTGTTGTCCATTCTCGAATAGTGTAATTTATCAAATATTACAGTCAAAATGTGTTTAAGGTGATACTAATACAGGGAATAAGCAACCTAGTTAATCAACGAGAAATGATCAAACCATTGAAACTCGATTGTGTAATTTTGTTTTGACTTTTCGTCACAGCTGTTTCATCCCATGTTTACTGTATTGTCAACACGCCATAAAAAAAAATCAAAGCTAATGGTATCAAGTAAAACGTGTTATTACACCATGTATATACATACAGTTGTGTTCATTAATAAAACTGTTGGTCTGTTTTGTTTTTGTGTGCAGTTAATGTCTTGTTGTTCTGCGTTATTATTGCTGGTGCTGTAATAGCTAACATTTTACCGCGATTTGGCAATACGGTATTAGCCAATAAGAAGGAGTCATTCGTTTTTTTGCCTTTACTTCAGCCAATGATAAATACGCCTTGATTATAGCCAATAGCGTGTGTCTACGCAGGATCTCACAGCCAATGGGCGTTGAGCCCAGTTGGTAAAGTAAACCAATGGGAGTCTCGGAGCATTGTGTGACTAAAGCAGCGGACTACCGGGCTCAATCCGCCGCTTCTCCACCCGGCTGGTCTTTTTTGGACGTCTGCAATGGCGGAAGAGCAGCAGTTCTACATCTTGCTGGGCAACCTGATCAACCCTGACAATAATGTCAGAAAGCAATCCGAGGTAAGGCCGTTGAGTGTTTGGAGCGTAACCTAAGCGGCGCGGGTTTGCTTGGCCGAAGCTAACCGCCCTGCTAAGGCGCACAGCCCACGTGCAATGGGCGCCAACACAGGTTAGGAGTTAGCTCGGGCTAGCAGGCTAGCCAACTGGACCGTGTTGCGTACTTATGTGGGTACGGCCCGGCTTCAAAACAACAATTGTCCCCCTGTCACTCGTAAATGCGTGTACGTACGCATCTATCGTTGCCACAGCCGGGCGATTCGCGTGAAATTACAGTGTCTCGACCCTAGTAAATTATGGCTAAATTCTCCAGCTGATTGTGAAGCTAGGCGTCTAGCTTAGGGTGTACCGGAAGTAGCATGGCGTAACTTACTTATCATCTACACGGAGATGGTCTATTAGGAGTGTACTGTGTTTGCAGGGAACAGTTGTGTGATAAAATAATAAAGACGTTGAGTCATAGTCTCATTCATCAAAACAAACCCACTTCCGACGATCTACTATAACCGGATCCACGTATCTCGACCGGTTTGTCGAGGTTGAATGATAAGGCCTATTCACTCATCTCAGAACCATGACGACCCGCTTGTCTCGCCAAAGCTTTGTTGCAAATCCTGGTCTCTCCAACACCTGAGTTTTGGTAGGATGTGACTACTTCCTTTTTTTTTTTTTTAATAAGTCCCAGGCTGGGCGATATGGCCTTTTTTAAATATCTCAATATTTTTGGCCATATCGCGATACACGATAAATATCTCGATATTTTTGCCTTAGCTTTGAATGAACACTTGATTAGGGATATCCCGATCCGGGTTTTTGCATTTCCGATCCGATACCGATACTGGCCTATCCGAGCATGTATTAAAGTTTAAAGGCCTACTGAAACCCACTACTACCGACCACGCAGTCTGATAGTTTATACATCAATGATGAAATCTTAACATTGCAACACATGCCAATACGGCCGGGTTAACTTATAAAGTGCAATTTTAAATTTCCCGGAAAATATCCGGCTGAAAACGTCTCGGTATGATGACGTTTGTGCGTGACGTCACGGATTGTAGCAGACATTTTGGAACAGCACGGTGGCCAGCTTAAGTCGTCTGTTTTCATCGCAAAATTCCACAGTATTCTGGAGATCTGTGTTGGTGAATCTTTTGCAATTTGTTTAATGAACAATGGAGACAGCAAAGAAGAAAGCTGTGGGTGGGATCGGTGTATTAGCGGCTGGCTACAGCAACACAACCAGGAGGACTTTGAGTTGGATAGCAGACGCGCTATCCGACGCTAGCCGCCGACCGCACCGATGATCGTGGTGAAGTCCTCCGTCGCGCCGTCGATCGCTGGAACGCAGGTGAGCACGGGTGGTGATGAGCAGGTGAGGGCTGGTGTAGGTGGAGAGCTTATGTTTTTAGCATAGCTCTGTCGAGGTCCCGCAACTAAGTTAGCTTCAATGGCGTCGTTAGCAACAGCATTGCTAGGCTTCGCCATGCGGGACAACATTAACCGTGTGGTTACAGGTCCAGGGTTTGGTTCGGTTTCTCCTGATAGTAGAAGTAATAGTAGTATTGTTGATCTTCTGTCTATCTTTCCAGTCAGGGGCATGTTTCTTCTGTTTCTATCTGCAGTTAAGCACGATGCTATCACGTTAGCTCCGTAGCTAAAGTGTTTCGCCGATGTATTGTCGTGGAGATAAAAGTCACTGTGAATGTCCATTTCGCGTTCTCGACCCTCATTTTCAAGAGGATATGGTATCCGAGGTGGTTTAAAATACATATCCGTGATCCACAATAGGAAAAAGGAGAAAGTGTGGAATCCAATGAGCCCTTGTACCTAAGTTACGGCCAGAGCGAAAAAAGATACATCCTGGCGTCCTGCACTGCACTCTAATCCTTCACTCTCACTTTCCTCATCCACAAATCTTTCATCCTCGCTCAAATTAATGAGGTAATCGTCGCTTTCTCGGTCCGAATCGCTCTCGCTGCTGGTGGGAATGATTGTAAACAATGTGCAGATGTGAGGCGCTCCACAACCTGTGACGCCACGCTACTTCCGGTACAGGCAAGGCTTTTTTATCAGCGACCAAAAGTTGCGAACTTTATCGTCGATGTTCTCTACTAAATCCTTCCAGCAAAAATATGGCAATATCGCGAAATGATCAAGTATGACACATAGAATGGACCTGCTATCCCTGTTTGAATAAGAACATTTCATTTCAGTTGGCGTTTAAAGTTATTTAGCCTACTTAGTTGTCAGATTCATGTTGAAAAGGGTTTTAGACTTAGACTTCCTTTTTATTGTCATTCAAATTTGAACTTTACAGCACAGATAAGAACAAAATTTCGTTACATAAGCTCATGGTAGTGCAGGATAAAAAAAAGCAATAAGGTGCATATATAAATAAATATATATAAATAATATATATATATATGTATATATAATATATGTATAAATAAATAGATTACTGTACAGATAAATATATTGCACTTTTTCACATGCGTCCACGTTTATGGATGCATGTTATATTGTCTTTTTTATTCCAGCGAGTTAATCCATTTTGGGGGGAGTTGAGGGGATAATTGAATTATGATGCGTTCAAGAGTTTAGTACTCTTGATAATAACTAGCCAGCTGAATTAGGCGAGTTTGAATAATACACAATGGTTGGTAACAAGAAACTGACCTGTTCAAGGATAAACACAAAATAGACAAAATTATACATGACAAACAGAAATGGCATCATTGAACTAGGGCTGGGCAATATGGCCTTTTTTAAATATCTGTATTTTTAGGCCATATCGCGATACACGACATATCTCTCGATATTTTGCCTTAGCCTTAAATGAACACTTGATGCATATAATTGCAGCAGTATGATGATTCTTCGTGTCTACATTAAAACATTCTTCTTCATACTGCATTAATATATGCTCATTTTAAACTTTCATGCAGAGAGGGAAATCACAACTAAGTCAATTTAGCAAAACTGTATTTATTAAGCAGTGGCACAAACATTCATGTCATTTCCAAAACAAAGTGCAAGATTGTCAGAGACATTTTAAAACAAGCTGTAAGTGCACTTTTGTGCATGATGACACAAGATATTTCAATAAGTGTCACATAAAAATGAGCTGCATATCAAATAGTATATGTCAGTGGCTCTTAACCTGGTTTCGATCGAACCCTAAGGGTTTGGCGAGTCGGACTCGGGTTCGGCAGAGGTCAAAACACACCCGACTCATCGTGTAAATAAAAACTTCTCCCTATCGGCGTATTACGGATACGGCAACAGCAGAAGTCAGACTGATTTGCAGGTGTGTAAGTTGTTGTGAGTTTATGCACTGTGTTGGTTTTGTTGTTTGAACAAGGTGATGTTCATGCACGGTTCATTTTGTGCACCAGTAAAAAGACATGGTAACACTTAAGGCTGAAACGACGCGTCGACGTAGTCGACGTCATCGGTTATGTAAATACGTCGACGCCGTTTTTGTGCGTCGACGCGTCGCATAATTACGTCACACTACCGTCATGGCGGAGCGCAAAGCAGACTGTGCGAGCGAGGGGAAAAACGCACGCCAAAAGTCGTCAAAAGTGTGGGAGTATTTCAATACACAGCCTAATAATGTTGTTGTATGCACAGTGTCGAGCGTAAATGGCCTATCATAGCAGCACAACGGCTTTGAACGAACATTTGAAAAGAAAACCATCAACCATCAACTAGTCAATCGTCCGCGTTAGCATACGTTGTCATCATTACACAAAAACATGAATGTGTCATTTGTATCTGCTAGGGGTGTAACGTTATGTGTTTTGTATTGAACCGTTTCGGTACGGGGCTTTCGGTTCGGTACGGGGTTGTACCGAACGAGTTTCTAAGCTAAAGCTAACTTTAGCTGCTAAAGTCTTAACAAGTTGCTTTGCTCCTTCTGCGGCTGCCTCTGTCTCAGCACGCAGCATTGTCCCACCCATACAACCATCTGATTGGTACACACGCAGCATTGTCCCACCCATACAACCATCTGATTGGTACACACGCAGCATTGTCCCACCCACACAACCATCTGATTGGTACACACGAAGCATTATCAGCCAATCAGCAGTGCGTATTCAGAGCGCATGTAGTCAGCGCTTCAGCGTGGGGCAGATAGGTGTTTAGCAGGTGAGCATCAGGCAGCGGACTCTCCCCAAATGATAATAAATACCTCCCAGTCAACTACTAGTAACATCACTATGAGCCCGTTGACCTACTAGAAACTTAACTGCAGCTCAGCTCACTCGCAGTCCTGGCTTGAGGTGAAGGCTAATTAGCTCTCAGTTCCAGCCACATCGACCCCTTCTGAGCGCCTATTTTCAGCTGCTGGGAATATTGTAAACAAGAAAAGAAGCAAAGCAAGTAGACATGCTAACCTTTCTTCATTACAACTGTTAGTCACTCACAGGAATGAGTAGAATTGGTTATTGTGTACTGTGTTGGACTGGATGTTTATTTTGCACATTTTAAAAGCAATACTTAATGTTTACAGTGCTCCAGAATATTTAGATTGGCACTTTTTTGTATTGATGTTTATCTTTATTTTTGCACATTTTAGCAAATAAGCAATACTTTCACTTTTGTTGAAATGTTTACACTTTTGTTACAGAATATTTCGTTTTGCACTTTTTTGTATTGGATGTTTATCTTTATTTTTGCACATTTTAAAGCAAAATAAGCAATACTTTTACTTTTGAAATGCTTATACTATTGCAAAATATTAAGATTTGCACTGGATGTTTACTTTTATATTTGCACATTAAAAAGCAAATAAGCTACTTTTAATTTTGTTAAATGTTAAAAGTTTTAAATGTTTACATTGTTACAGAATATTTTGTCATGTTGTTGTCAATGTTGACTGAGTGGCCATACTTTTTTTTTTGTAAATAAAAGCCATGCCTTTTGAAAAAACTGGCCTACTTTTATTTTTTCATCTTCATTTTAAATAAAATAAAATAAAAAAATAATCGGTAAAAGGAAAAATAATCTATAGATGAATCGAAAAAATAATCTATAGATTAACCGATTAATCGAAAAAATAATCTATAGATTAATCGATAGAAAAATAATCGTTAGCTGCAGCCTTAGTAACACTTTAGTATGGGAACATATTCACCATTAATTAGTTGCTTATTAACATGCAAATTAGTAACATATTGGCTCTTAACTAGTCATTATTAAGTACTTAATAATACCTTATTCGGCATGGCATTATTATAACCCTAACCAAATAACTCTAAATTAAGTCTTTGTTGCTTAGAATATGTTCCCCTAGTGTCCAAAAAACCAAACATATATATGACTAACAATAATAAGGCATGTCAAAACAGGAAGTGTCTTTTGTTGACATGTGCTGTGTTTGGTTTCGTTCCCTGCTGCACATGCTTTTGTTTTCATGCAAATGGATGGAAAATGCAGATTTTAAACTTGAATGGTCACCTGGTCCCTTTTATCAAGCAGCAATTCAGGTTTCTTTGTTGCATGAATCACTCAAAGACATTGATCATAGAATGTATTCTCTAAGCGCAGTGTTTTTTAACCACTGTGCTGCGCCATGAGTCTGGTGTGCCGTGGGAGATTGTCATTTCAGCTATTTGGAGATTGTCCTTTCAGCTACCGGTATTTGGGTTAAAAATATTTTTTTGCAAACTAGTAATTATAATCCGCAAATAATGTGCCGTTGTTGAGTGTCAGTGCTGTCTAGAGCTCGGCGGAGTAACCGTGTTAATCTCCTCCATATTAGTAGGTGGCAGCAGGTAGCTAATTGCTTTGTAGGCGTTGGGAACATTGTTTGTCATGAAGACAGCGGGAGGCAGTGTGCAGGTAAAAAGGTATCTAATGCGTAAACCAAAAATAAACAAAAGGTGAGTGCCCCTAAAACAAAACAAAAAAAAAGGCATTGAAGCTTAGGGATGGCTATGCAGAACGAAACTACAACTGAACTTGCTACAAGGTAAAGAAAAACAGAATGCTGGACGACAGCAAAGACTTGCAGCGTGTGGAGCAGAGATGGCGGCCATAAGGTATATCCGTTCATGACATGACAACAATGTCCACACAAAGGATACCAACAACTGAAAAAATCTTGATTGCTAAAACAAAGCAGGTGCGGGGAATAGCGCTAAAAGGAAGACATCAAACTGTAACAGGAAAATACCAACAAAACAGGAAAAGCCACTAAAATAGGAGCGCAAGACACTACACACAGGAAAACACCAAAAAACTTAAAATAAGTCACGGCATGGTGTGACAGTACTTTGAGACAAGTATAGTGATGCATGGTTGGTTATGGTTTAAATTCATATTCAACAATTGCGACGACGACTTTTTATTGTCAATATAGATTAACATTTTTAATGATTTCTGCTGGTGGTGTGCCTTTTGGATTTTTCAATGAAACAAATGTGCATTGGCTCGAATAAGATTGAAAAACACTGCTCTAAGGTTTGACAGTCTCTTTAGAGAGGGGGGCATTTATTGTCGGTGTTGCCAGCGAACATGGCTATTTTCCAAAATTCACATTTTCCCCACTAAATATGTCAATTAACATTAGTGGAGTTATAAAAAAAAAATTAAAAAAAAGTCTACATGAAATATATATATGAATGGGAGACCTGGTTGTGTGTTACAACACCTATTATGCTCATCTAATCTATTTGTGGCAGTGAGGGGAGGGTGGGGCGCGAGATGATGTCATAATCTAATTTGCATTCTTGGCCATGACGCATATAATCTTTATGGGCCCTGTGGGAGAGACAATAAGTGAGCATAAAACCAAACAACTGTCGCCTTTTAATAAAAAAGATCATGCATTCCTAAAACATAGTAATAGGTTGCTATGCTGGCCACACTGATTTTTCCTGCTGTGTCATCTTATTCTCTGGCCGACCAGGTGTAAGGAATAGCGTTACAATTCCATCTACTGTATAAAGTTGACACGACATGCCCTATTCACAGACAGTCCCATTATGTGTTTACGAGCGAGGGCTGACCGGTAGCACCAAATCTATTTGTAGTGGGCTGCCACAAATAACAGCATTGGAAACACAAATACATTATCTTCTTAAATTAGCACCCTCGCATGTACCCCAAAAAACGATCTGTTTTTAAATTGCACGCTGCTGCATGAAATAAAACCAACAATAACGTCAAGACTCGTGGCCTCTTTAATAAGATGATGTCACACTTTTTAAAATGTTTTTATGACAAGCCCAAAAGTCATGTTTTACCTGTCCACACACAAACGCTGAAGCCAGAGTATCTAAAAGCAGTGTTTTTTTTAGAATGGCCCTTTTTTGGAATTTTGCTTATCGTTCACAATCATTATGAAAGACATGACAGCGGATGTATTTTTTTTAATGCTTTATGAAAGTCCGCTTACAACAGAGCCCGTGGTTGGTCCTTTATACTGCCCATAAAAACATTCAACAACCGCCAACAATGGTTCATTTACATTTCGTGACTTTAATATTAACCAAGTAATAATTATATTGTTATAAGCGCTAATACAGACAAACTATTTATAGCGGCGCCGTGATCACTAGCGTGTGCCTTTTTTCGACATCATCGACTGGTAAGCCTCTTCCTCGCTTCCCTGCTCGTGGAAGTTAATTCTAGATCATAAATCGTGCCTCTCACCTGGATAGGGGAGGGACGAGGGTGTAATCTGACTTGTTGGTACACTTTGACAGCTAATTTAGACTTGGGAATGGCAAGAACGACGCGAAAAGACGCTTTGTCCCACGCCCCTTTTCATCGCGAGGATTATGAGTCATTATTCATTTAAACGGGACTATAACAACATTTTATTAGTTGGTATCTTAATGACAGCAGATCTTAAACTAAGTGATATTTTTATTATGTTTGTTGGCTTACATGAAGTCTGCAGTGAGTAGTAATCCGTGATGATGTGTGGGGGGAAGCACATGTTTTTTAAATTAATATGCTGCGTGTGCTTAAAATGATCAAAATACATAAATATTAAATCTTATTATAAATGTGCTCATTACTAGATAGATAGATAGATAGATAGTACTTTATTGATTCCTTCAGGAGAGTTCCCTCAGGAAAATTAAAATTCCAGCAGCAGTGTACAGAATTGAGATCAAATTTAAAAAAGTAAATAATGGGGGTATAAATGGAAACAAAATAGAAAAATATTACAATAGAATAAAAACAAAAAGCATCAATGAGAATACAAATATAACAGTAAAATAAGAATATAACAAGAGAAACTAGGCATTAGTGACCATGTTATGAAAACGTATTACACTGTTATTGTTTTGCATCTCCCGTCATTCTAATACCCCCCCCCCCCTCTCCCAGAGAGGAGTTGTACAGTCTAATGGCGTGTGGGACAAAGGAGTTTTTTAGTCTATTAGTCCTGCACTTGGGATGAAGCAGTCTAGCACTGAACAGGCTCCTCTGGCTACTGACAACGGTATGCAGAGGGTGACTGGCATCATCCAGGATGCTCACTAGTTTTTCCACAGTCCTCTTCTCTGCCACCGTCACCAGTGAGTCCTACATTACATATACACTGACATCATGTATATTAAACCTTAATGGATATGTTTGGCTGTTTTTAAAGAGTTTTATAGGCATAATAGAGCGGCTCCCATAGGCTCCATTGTAAGCAGACTTTTGTTCATTTATTTACTATTTAGAAAGCTTTTTTTTTTTTTTTTTTAAATGCTCCGTCATGTCATTCAGAATGATTACATGATGGGCAAAAAAAGTGCAGTTCACAATTTAAAGGCCAAAACACACAAAAACTTTGTTGTGGACATGGCCGTGGATCCACAGTGTTTAGTGATAACTCCTTCATTCAGACTAAACTATCCATTTTTGCCGTTTCCTCAAGGTTGCACATGTTGGGTGTGAATGTGTGAAACTATTATTTAGATGCACATATTTCTATTTTTGTGTTCCTCTACCAGTTGAGATTTACCTCCCATGAGTCTGGTGTCATTCACTAAAAATGTTCTTCTAACCACTGTGCATTATGTGTTTGCAGGAGACCTATGACACCATCCCTGGTCAGACAAAGATCACGTTCCTGCTCCAGGCTATCAGAGAGCCATCTGCTGCAGAGGAGGTGCGTCCACATCACTTAACAATCTTACCTGCAAGTGTGAAATACTTCTGTGGCAAACATGTTGGCCCTAACAACTGTTTGCCATGAGTCACTGCTTTGGTATTAGGGCCCTTGTGTTTATCCTGAATCCACCAGCTGCTTGGTCCCTCAGGCCTTCTCTTTACCTCGAGGCTGATATTTTTAGTCTTGAAATGGGAGCAGGCAGAGATGAACACACTCCAGGGGTGGTGATGTTGCTGCTGGTTTGGCTATGTAGATTGTGAAAAAGCAACAAATCTATGGATGGTCCGGTTCATTACGTCATGACTTCACGTGCAAAAAGCTTGACGTAATGTTTTGTTTTTCAGGTCCGACAGATGGCAGCAGTGCTCTTGCGACGGCTCCTGTCATCCTCCTTTGAAGATATCTACCCAGGCCTGACACTGGAGATGCAGACTGCCATCAAAACAGAGCTTCTGGCCAGCATCCAACAGGAGAATTCGCCCAACATCCGCAAGAAAGTCTGCGACATTGCAGCAGAGTTGTCCCGCAACCTTATTGGTAATAATCTATAATTTATCATACAAATTTACAGATCGCATGTATATAACATGTTTGTCGTTTAATCCAGATGACGACGGGAACAACCAGTGGCCTGAGGCACTCAAATTTCTGTTTGACTCGGTTAACTCTGACAACGTTGGCCTGCGAGAAGCTGCCTTACACATTTTCTGGTAGGGTCATGTGACCGTTTGTTTGAACATTACTTCCATCAACATAGTGTGTTTGCGACCACTAATCATGGCTGACTTTATGATGGCACTATCATGTAGCACTATGACTCAAATAAGAACAAAACAGTCACTTATAGTGGCCGCTCTCACTGGGTTGCTGATTGATAGGGTGGCTGTATCTTTCAGCACATTTTTTTGGTAGCTCCTTACTTAGAAAATACTGGGAGCACAAGCGCATCTTGCTAAAGTCTTCCTAGCGAGGTTGTCGGGTTTTCTGCTGTGTTCCATTTGTTGAGAGCCATAGTATCCACTGCTTCAGTCGTTGCACATTTTTAACATGAAGGTGGAATTTCAAAGTTGACTAACCTCTCGGCTTGGTGCCACAGCCTTCTACTATAGAGGTGAGAAGCATGACATATAATACAGCATTAGCTTTTCTGAACTCAAAGGTGATATAGCAGAAGCAGCTTATGTACTGTGGCGAGCTTACCTGTCGTTAGTAGCCGGAGGAGCAGTTTGAGCATGGCGCTGTCTCTTTATTCCAGAAAAGTTGTTCCTTTGGGTTAGCTTTTGCAATAACCATGCTGAAAATAGCCTGGTTAATATGCAGGTCACTGCTCTTTACTTGCAAAGTTAGCCACCTCATGCTAGCAGTTTTTTGCAATCTAGAATTTACAGAAGAGAAAGATGTGTGTTCTTGTTTTAGGATTGTAAATGATGATGCAAAATTCCAAAAAAGGGAAGTTTTCCTTTTTAACTGTACAGGCATTTTTAGAATGAAACCCCTAACTTTTCAAATCAGCACATGCTGCTTTGATTGTGAGTCCACATGACTATCTTACATCTTATGTTCTCATTCTACCCACTTTATTCTTAACATCTTGTGGAAGCCTCTGATTCTACTGGAATAAGTTCCAGTGAAATGGTTAACACTTTGATGCTCATCGAGCTGACAAACTTGGCACAGTTAGTTTGACTTGAACTGTGGCTTTTGGAATACCTAATTATGTCTTCATTTTTTCTAGGAACTTCCCGGGGATCTTCGGCAACCAGCAACAGCATTACATGGACGTCATCAAGCGCATGCTTGTTCAGTGCATGCAGGACCAAGCAAACCCACAGGTAAAAAAAATTATTAAAATATAGGCCAGGTCAGTCATTTTGATGCTTGAATCGTTCCTGATTTATGATTGTTTTTTGTGCGTCATCCTTCAGATCCGCACACTGGCAGCCCGAGCTGCTGCCTCCTTTGTTCTGTCTAATGAAAGCAACACAGCCCTGCTGAAGCATTTTGCTGACCTACTGCCAGGCATACTGCAGGTTTGGAGCTTTTCCATTTTTTTCCGCAAACTTTGTATGCTGAATTTAACAGGAGTATTTTTGCATGATTTTCTTTGTGTTTTTGTCTTATTATAATAAAAATGATAATAATTCAATGCTCTTGAAAATTTTAAACATTGGTATGACCAGTACTGCCCCTGTAACTACTTGGTATTGGATCGATACCCAAATGTGTAGTATTACTCGGACGGTATAGCTCGGTTGGTAGAGCGGCCGTGCCAGCAACTTGAGGGTTGCAGGTTCGATTCCCGCTTCCGCCATCCTAGTCACTGCCGTTGTGTCCTTGGGCAAGACACTTTACCCACCTGCTCCCAGTGCCACCCACACTGGTTTAAATGTAACTTAGATATTGGGTTTCACAATGTAAAGCGCTTTGAGTCACTTGAGAAAAAGCGCTATATAAATGTAATTCACTTCACTTCACTTCACTTACTCAGAACTAAAGTTAACTATCCAAACAAATAAGCAGAGTTTCCCCATATGTTCTTTGATCGTGGCCCGTCGCCACAGTGTAATAAAAGCTGCTACAACTTTAAAAATGAAGGTCTTTTATGTGAAAATAACGGTAATACATTGTATGAATTGATATATAACCTATTTATGCACTGTTGACTGGTGATGCACAGAAAAACTGGCCACTAAAAATGTTTTCACAACCGTAAGCAGGACGCACGTGATTGTTTGGAGCCTCGGCGGTAAAACCGGGAACTGTAAAGAACAGTATTGTCCCATTAGTGTAATGATGCACTAGGGATGATGTTTGATAAGAAATGATCGAGTTCGAGCCTATTATCGAATCCTCTTATCGAACCGATTCCTTATCGATTCTCTTATCGAGTCCAGATAGGTTGTTGTATATGGAAAAAAACACAATATTTGGTTTAACAAATCACTTCACATTCTCTACTGCTCGCTACTATAGTATTACCATATCTGAGTTATTGTGCAGAAATGTGGGGGAATAACTACAAATGTGCGCTACATTCGTTAACCGTGTTACAAAAAAAAAAAATTAGACTGATACATAATGTTGGATATAGAGAACATACAAACGCTTTATTTATTGAGTCAAAAATATTATAGTTTGATGATTTGGTAAAATTGCAAACAGCTAAAATGATGTGGAATTAAATGATGGAATGGATTAAGTAAGGAAGTTAAACATTGTACTGATATGATCCAGTTTAAGGGGTTGTTCAAATTAATAGTGCTTACAAAGTACAAAGAAGAAGAATTATGAGAAATACTTTCAACCTTATTGAAAATAAGATATTCTTCATCTCAGTATATTAATAATGACTGAGTTAATTAATTACATATTACAAAACTGTAATATGTAAGATATTTTATTATAAAAAGGCCAGTAAATGATGTATATATTTGTAAACGCTATGAAGTGGGAAAGGGGTAGGATTAAATAAGCTTTAATTCTTCCTACTCCTGTAAAGTGAAATGATATGAAACTGTGATGTATTATGATGTGGTCGGATCATGTTTTGTTTAGTTATGTTCTGTTAGTTTTGGACCTCCTTAGTTGTTTTGTGCACTTCGGGTGTTTGGTTTTAGTCACCATGGTTACTTACGATTTTCACCTGCCTTGTACGCTCACCTGTTGCTCATCAGAGACTCTATTTAAGCCTGCCTTTTCCGGTCACTCGTCGTGGCTTCATTGTTTGCATTTGCAACAGTTACGTTGGCATTCTGGTTTTCGAGCGCATGATTCCTGTGCTAAAGTTACCTTAGCTTCTAGTATTCCTGTGCCAAGTAAGTTTTTGCTTTAGCTTCTCGTGCGAACGGCACGCTTTCCTTTTGTTTCATTCCTGTCGGTTGTAATGTGTATGATTTATGAGAAATAAGTCATCTCCTACCTGCACGCTTTCCTCCAGCCGTCAGTTTTGCGTCCCGGGAACTAACCGCAGCACGCTGCACCCCACCGTGACAAATGACTGAGCTACGTGACGTCATTTCTTGTGATGTCACATGGGGCGTTTCTTGTCGGGACGGGAGTCGTTCCAAGTGATTCGAATAAAGAACCAACTCTTTTTCTTTACTATAGTGGTCTCGATAACGGGTACCGCTTCTCAAAAAGGGATTAGACTCCGAGGACTCGGTTCTTTTCTTATCGAACAACCGGGAAACCCGGTTTCGAGCATCATCCCTATGATGCACTACATAAAACTAGGGATGTACCGGTAAACGGTATAATGATGACAAACCGCGGCAACATTTCAGACAGAATACAGTTCCAATTTTTAATTACAAAAAACGTCATTTATTAATGCACTTTAGGCAACACTGCTTACTTCCTGGAAACGGAGTCACAGCAGCGCCGGCACATGTGCACTAGCGTGGGTTGACTTGACACATGACGGAGAGCAACTACACAGACTTTGCTCCGTAGAGTAAACAGAGCCAAGCGCTTCATTTAACTTAATTTTCCCTCCCTCCATTTCCTTGTAGTCTCGGTGTGCGTTTAAGAGCGCACTGCTGCTATTAGGTGACCGGTGTAGACAATATTGGAGACCGATGCATTTGTCCCACGCTAGAAGTATACCGTGGAGGAGTAAAATATTTGACGTTGCTTTTATTTTCTTAACACACCGTCCTGCTGCTGTGACTGAGCGTTTAATGACGTGAGGATAAAGCAGGCGATGTGGAGGGAACGTAAACATTGCTACAACTTGTTTATAAAGTCTTGCTGTTTGTTTACTGGGATGCTCACTCGTCCTCTAATTGCTCATTTTGTCGGTGTTCCGATAGCATTGACAACAGCTAAAATGTTTGTCATCTCTTTGAATTAAACGCAGGCTGTGAAGATTGTGTATTAGATGTGAGAGGTATCACTCGTGTTTATTTTTGTTGGCCAAACTGTTGCCCTGAAACACATGGTGTTGTTAAAGAACAAAACTTGTTTATTAGACTTTATCTTTATTAATCAAAATGCTTTGTGTTTAATATTGATATCAAAAAGTAAACGCAATGTTTTACATTTTGTGGGTTTGTCCATTTTACAAATGTATTACCTTAAAAACCAATCATGTGACATAGCACTTTGTTTTATGGTTTATAGTTAATTCCTATAAATGTTTATCTATAGCCTTTTTATTAGACATTACAAATTACAGGACGGCCTCACGCTCACTGTTTTACCTAACATAATGAATTTAATAATCATGATTTCACTATAATTAAAAATAATCTTAATTATTATTTTGTCCATAATTGTGCAGCCCTTTGTATAAGATGAGGGGCCGTATTTATCAAGCTTCTTAGAATTACTCCTAAGAAGTCTGCTAAGAGTTGACTTAAGAGCAAATAAATTATTCGCTGAAAGCTGCACTTAAAAGTTAGTTATCAAGCGTTTTACTCACACTTTCAGCGAAGTGTAGGACTGAATCTTAAGTGTCACACTCAGAGCTGAATTACGACATTACTATGTGCCGTAAATGGAATTTTAGGTGACGTCATTTCTGTGTCCATAGAAATGACCAATCACGGAAGGGAATCCCTTGTCTAAGAATAAAGAAATATCTTTGAAATATTTAAGTGGACAATGGGAGTGTATATTTTGACAATAAACTACAAAATAATACAAAACAAACAAACAGTATTGGCAATGAATCAAAAATAAATGTTTCCTTTCCTGCTTCCTGGTCCCAGACCGTAGTCAAAGAGGCAGGGGAGACACTTCTCCAGGATGTATGCTCGGGGCAACACCCTTCACTTTACCCGGCAGTGGGTCTCCACAGCGGACGACTTTAGAGTGAATGATGAGTCCGGTGATTAGTTGCAAATCTTGCTTTATTGATTGCTTGTACACAGCCAATCCAACACAAAACAAACTAGTCCCCGCCCGCACTCACGCTACCGCTCCCTCTCTTCTCTCGCCCACACACTCACTGACGTCACTCACCTCACATGCTGTCACCTATTAAAGGGCCACACACATACATATGCTACTCTCATAAAATTTTCTTTCCAATTCATTAATTAGGCAACTAATTTGAAACTAGTGTGGGTGGCTCTATATATACTAGCCCACTGCAGCCACATGCAGAAATCAACAAGGAATCGAACATTATTAAATCTGTGACAAAAATAATACCCGCTCTGTCTAAACGATACCGTTTGATCAGCTGCTCGTCATCAAACAAAGCCAGGACATCCTTCCGCTCCCTGAACGCGCACGTCTCTCTCGCCTCAGTGTCATCCCCTGTTGGCAACTCCTAACCACTTAAGACACCTCTGAAGGTCTCTTAAATATCGTGGAGAGTAGGAGTGATTCTTAGACTTAAGAAAGTTGATAAATAGCTTTTATTCTTAAGTTTGAGAGTAGGACTAAATTTCGCAAATTCTCAGGACTTAAGTGTAAAATGGCACTCTAAGACGCTTGATAAATACGGCCCCAGATCTCTTATATGAACACTATTTGTATTTATATGGTCAAATAGTGCAGTAACGTCTTATGGCCATCAGGTGCCATCTTGCAAAATTCTTACATTTGTTTTTATTTGTTTATCTCTTATGTCCTTAAGGTGCTTTCTTGCACAATTTTCACATTTATTTTTTACTTATGTTATTTAGTTTTTGCCATATTACTATTATAATGCTTGTGTTTTCATATGCACATTCCATTTTTACTTGAGGTACAAGTACAGTGTTATCTACAATAGGGTTTCTTCAAAGGAAATCATTTTGATTGTTGGTTGTTTTTTTTCCATTGCAACTTGGTTGAAAGATTTCAGTATAAGTACTTTAAAAAAAAAAAAAAAAAAATAGCACATTTAAAAGATGCCATGATACATTTGGTCACAATAACCGTGATAAGAAATGTTCATACCGTGGCATCCCTTTCTTCCGACACACTTGCGTATCTTGTTCTCCTTTTCTTTTTGTACAGTGTTATTCATTTATCCACCACAGAATGTCGTAACGTCCTGTGAGGGAACATGGTTACTTGTATACATGGTGAATTGTCATTGTTAACACCTGTCATTCCTGGTTCTGATCAGGCAGTGAATGAGTCCAGCTACCAAGGAGACGACTCTGTCCTCAAATCGTTGGTGGAGATTGCAGACACAGCACCGAAATATCTGAGACCTCACTTGGAGGCCACTCTGCAGCTCAGCCTGAAGGTGGGTTGGAAAACCATGCAACATTAATATTGCACCACACTCCATACTATACTTATTCAACTCTGCTATACTTCGATGCACCTCTTCAGCTTTGTGCAGATACCAACTTGACGAATATGCAGAGACAATTGGCTTTGGAAGTCATCGTCACTTTATCAGAGACTGCAGCGGCCATGCTGAGGAAACACACCACACTCGTAGCTCAGAGCGGTGAGTGAGTGTTTTATGATGCTGCTCATTGTGATAGAAATGATTGAGGACGCCGCTTTGATGGGTCTGTGTGTTTAGTGCCCCAGATGCTGGCTATGATGGTGGACTTGGAGGAGGATGATGACTGGGCCATGGCTGATGAGCTGGAAGATGATGACTTTGACAGGTAATGTTTAATATTTCAACAAAACCGCATGTCACTACGGTTGCGCGATAAACAACAATTTAAATCATATGCATTTAGCAGACAATAAAGCTTTAAATACTGCAAAGTACTTCTACTTTTATTAGCTTTTATGACTTTTGGTTATACTGTGCTACTGTATGGTGACATTCTAGCTGTGTCCCGCAAGTTTGACAGCGTCAAGTGAACAAAGGCATCAATGCGAAGTAGAATCCCTTCTCCCGAGCTAGCAGCTAATGTCCCTCTACAGTGCAGCTTATAAATCACTAATCCTCCCCTCCATGTCGGACTAGAGGACAAAGACTAGCTAAACATGCTATACCGCACTGTAGGATACCAAAAAGTATAGCTAGCCGCTAAGCTAGAGCTCTTGAATGTAAACAGCTGTGAGCGACTCGATACAAATACCGACTGTAATGACACCAAGTATAGTATCAGCATATGGTCGATGCTACAGTGATTAGATTGAGATTTTTGATTACCACAAATATTTGTTTGGTTTTTGTTACTGTTGATAAACTCGGGAAACAAGGGCCAGTAAGTAATTTTGTGCTTTTGTTATTTTGCACTGCTGACTTTAATATTAATGTTGTATGTAATGAAAAGAAATAAGGAAACATTTTGATTATAAATTGATATTGTTGGTTTACCGTTGTGATCAAAAATGTGATAATTTTAATTATCCTGAAAATGTGTATTATGCGCATAAATATGTAACTAACTACTTGGTATTGGATTGATACCTAAATTTGGGGTGCTTTTAGCAAGGTTTTAAAGTATTGTAGTGTTTGTGCAGATAGAAATGTCACAACCGAAAGTAACCATCAATGAACAGTAAATTAACAAGTAAAATAATAGTTTTGAGAAAATGATACAACTAAAAATTAAGCAATATGTTATTGCATACATCAGCAGCTAAATTTAGAAGCCTTTGTTACCCGTTTTGAGGTGGTTCTTTTGTCATCTATATCCCAAATAGTATCACATTGTATATATTTAGGCCCATATCGTCCATCCCTATTTGTCACCCAACAGTAATGCTGTAGCAGGAGAAAGTGCCCTGGACAGAATTGCCTGTGGTCTGGGAGACAAGATTATTTTGCCCCTTATTAAGCAGCACATCATGCAGATGCTCCAGAACAGTAAGTAAACGCACAAGCCCTGACGAGCAACAAATGTATCACGTTTAGATCTTCTCCTGAAATCGTCTCAATGGTGATTTCTAGCTGACTGGAAGTACCGCCATGCTGGACTGATGGCGTTGTCGGCCATTGGTGAAGGCTGCCACCAGCAGATGGAGGCTACCCTTAATGAGATTGTTGGTGTTGTACTTCTATTCTGTGCTGACCCAGTAAGAGCCTTTTTATAGTTGAATATTTATTTCTTGTGGTGTACTTATTTAAAAAAACAAACAAAAAAACAAAACACACATTTGCGCAGCATCCAAGGGTGCGGTACGCTGCCTGCAATGCTATTGGACAAATGGCCACAGACTTCGCACCAACCTTCCAAAAGAAGTTCCATGATAAGGTCAGTCCAGTTTACAATTGGCTGCACAAATTCAAAGATTCTGTTGACTAAAATCAAATTTTTTTTCTAGGTGATTTCAGCACTGCTTCAGACCATGGAGGACCAAAGTAACCCCCGAGTTCAGGCGCACGCTGCTGCAGCCCTCATTAATTTCACAGAAGACTGCCCCAAATCTTTGCTTATCCCTTATCTGGACAACTTGGTGCAGCACCTTCACGTCATCATGGTGGCCAAGCTGCAAGAGGTATAAACAAACAAAAAGCCTCTTTTTTGGGGGGGTTAGTTGTCTTCAATGTCTGTTGTTGTCCCTCCTCAGTTGATCCAGAAGGGCACCAAACTGGTCCTGGAACAGGTGGTGACCTCCATTGCGTCCGTGGCGGACACGGCAGAAGAGAAGTTTGTCCCGTACTACGACCTGTTCATGCCCTCACTCAAGCACATTGTGGAAAACGCCGTGCAGAAGGAGCTGCGACTGCTCCGAGGCAAGACCATCGAGTGCATCAGCCTCATCGGCCTCGCTGTCGGCAAGGAGAAGGTATGTCAACAGCGCCAGAATGCGGTGGATCTCATGACTCATGGTGCTGGACGTCGTTTGAATTTGAACAATTCTCCGTTCTTAAATAGGCAGGGTCTTCAAAGGTTTGCGTGGTTTAAATGAGGGTGCTAACTTGTTTTTTTTTTTTTGATAAAATGTCCCCTTTATTAAATAGACAAACATGTCCCCTTTTTAAAAATGGGAAACTAAAAATATGAATTACTGACCTGCGTTATAACCTGACCACGAAAATATCCACAAATGGCTCTATAAATAAACATTGATTGATTGATTGATAATATCTCAAACTAAAATTAGAAAGATCATTGCGCAATATTCTTAATTATATACTTAGTTTATTTTCTCTGGGGTGTTTTGATGTTCATGTTATTGCCACCTCATGAAAAGGCATTTACAAATATTCTATTTGTGATAGACTGTTGATATTTGAGTTGTGTAGCACTGGTATCATGTGTTTGCTGCCTCGATGCTGGCGTGAAATAGACATGTCAAAGAAGGAGCACTCTTTACTTTTCACATCATGAATGGATGAATTCAAAAGTGTGTCATATTTGTCGTCCATTGTTCTTTGCACCTAATAATAACAGCCCTTTTTCAACAAAGGTAAAAGTTAAGTTCTGAGCACTTCTGAACACTTGTAATACTTATGGTTATGAGACCTGCTGCTGCCTCAGTAGTGGTAGGGATGGCCTAAAATCTATATCACGATATATATTACAGCCTCTTGCTTTAACGACATATATCATTTGATATATAAATGATAAATGCATTTCAAAATGGTTTACGAAAGCTACTAATTTAACTGACATATGTCTTAACATTGCGTCACTTTTTTTTTTTCTAAACAATTTTTAATCTACCTGCTAATTTACTGTTAATCGCTTGTACTTAAGCACTCAGTTCTTTGGATACTTAACATTAGTTTTGGACGATACTACAAATTTGGGTTTAGATCCAATACCAGATAGCTACAGGGGCAGTATTGGTCAATGTTCATATTTAGAATTGAATGATTCAATTTTTGATCACTGTGAGGGACTTTAGCTGCTAGCAAGGATGCTATATTGTGTTGAGGATGCGCTCGTTTGCTTGTCGCTATCAAATTTGCGGGACACTTCTATAATGTGTCATCAATATGCCTTCTCACGATAGTATTAAAGGCTCTATTGTCGGCCAAATTGATATCATTCATATTATTATATCTATTTTGCGCAACACTTGTTGGCGGTGGCTATTTCATATTTTTGTTTGGCTGCAGCAACTTCTTCCAGTTGGGTATAGTTGCGTCTGACCAGATGTTCCTCCAAGGGGAATTTAAAACGCTAGTCACTCCCAAGTTCTTTCGATGACACATAAGCTGAGTTCAAATTGATCACCAGAGCAGAATAGGTACTTTGTCATTTATTTTCAAATATTTTAAGAGACCAGCCTTGAATAACCCATACAAAATGCGTAGCCAAAGTTGATCTGAAAAACATCACGGAAACACTCTCTTCTTCAATGTCTCCTCCCGCCAGCACAAATACCCATTGTGTCTCTTATCTAGAGTCGGCCTGAGAAGGGAAGCAGGGAGGATTCCTCTTCTCTGCCTCCTACCTCAAAGCTGTCCACAGTGCAAGCACTTTGTCATGAGATGATCAAAAAAGGAAAAGAGTACAATATGGAACATTAGCTATTTGTATTATGACTATGAAAGTAAAGAAGTAACATAAATATGAATATGTAAATATATGCCTCCGTCAGTATTGACAGTAGTATGCGAAATGACAAAATTAACAATTTAATACAAGTTTGTCCTGTTTCCTATTGATGCACGATGCCCAAATCTAATGGCTGATTAAAAGGTGTTTGGTTTTTTTCCTTTTGTTTTCTTGCTCTTGCCAGTTCATGCCAGACGCCTCTGCAGTCATGCAGCTGCTCCTCAAAACTCAGACCGACTTTAATGATTTGGATGACGACGATCCGCAAGTGAGTAGGCTTGGTGGAACATCTTAGGCCGTCGGTGGGGTTTGAACTAGTTAACTGTTTTTCCCTTTCCAAAGATCTCCTACATGATCTCAGCCTGGGCCAGGATGTGTAAGATCTTGGGGAAGGAGTTCCAGCAGTATCTACCGGTGGTAATGGGCCCATTGATGAAGACCGCCTCCATCAAACCTGAGGTGGCGCTCCTTGACAGTAAGTTTTTGTGCCCACCAGGTGGATTTCTGCTTGTAAAAGTTGACTGCAAAAAAGATGTCTTGCAGCCCAGGATATGGAGAACATTTCAGAGGATGATGGCTGGGAGTTTGTCAACCTTGGAGATCAGCAGAGTTTTGGCATCAAGACTGCCGGCTTGGAAGAGAAGTCCACTGCCTGCCAAATGCTGGTGAACATCTCACTCTCAACAAACTAAGACATTGGCCTTTCTGGACACTGAGCACAGTCACTTTTGTGTTGCAGGTGTGTTATGCCAAAGAGCTTAAGGAGGGTTTTGTGGAGTACACGGAGCAGGTGGTGAAGCTGATGGTTCCTCTGCTGAAGTTCTACTTCCATGATGATATCCTTGTCCTATCACATAATGTTGCACAATATAAATTGTATATACTTGGCCGACGATACAGCTTTCAATACTATCATTATATTGTTACAACGCATGTTGATGACACATTCTGTGTGCCGCAAATTTGACAGTGACTAGCGCCACTGAGGTCAACGATCCTCTCTTTAATGGCAGCAAATAAACTAAGTTTCTTACAAGTATTATCCCTGGAAGACCAGGAATAACTAGACATGCTACACTACACACCGTAGAAGGGTATGCTAACCACTAGCTAGAGCTTGTTAATGTAAACAAAGGTGGGCAGACCGATGCAAATATCGACAGTAATGCCAAGTATAGTATGATTATATGGTTAATACTACAGCATGTCAAAAACATGTCATTTTTGTTATTGTTTACAAACTCAAGACTATAAGTCACTGAGCACAGGAAGGCGTTGAGGGCAAAAACAAATGTTTTAAACCAGACCCAAATATTTCATAATGTTACACCGCCATCCTGTGTTTTTGTCTGATTTAGAATTGTGATCAAAAACATAATCATTTGATGATCTTGAAAATTTGCAGTATCAGCATTGGTATGACAGATACTGCCCTCGGAGCTACTTGGTATCGGATCGCCCAAAACTAATGTAAAATATCCAATAAGAAGTGTTGATTAAATTTGAACAGAAGTTTGGATAGAACCATGTTACAACAGAACGTTACCAGATATTCCAAAGATTTAAAAAATGTTTTTTTAGAAAATATTCAAACCAGAAATGACACAATATTTTAGCAGCTAGACATGGAGCCTTTGTAACCCATTTTCAAATGTTCTATTACCAGTTACATGCAAAATAATACATGATGTATATCGTGATACAGATTTTAGGCCATATTGCCCATCCGTACTCATATTTCCTCTCAGTAACTCGATGTAACGATCAAAGCTTTTTCCTGAACTGCCTCACGTGTGCGGGTGGCGGCAGCAGAGTCTATGCCGCTGCTGTTGGAGTGTGCGCGGGTTCGAGGCCCTGAGTACCTCACCCAAATGTGGCTCTTCATGTGCGACGCCCTCATCAAGGCCATCGGTACCGAGCCAGACTTGGACGTCCGCTCTGAGATCATGCATTCTTTTGCCAAGGTAATTAACTACTTCCTGGTAAATGAAATGACGCCTGAGTTTTTGTGCGTGGAGAAGATTTGTAGCGGTTTGTGGTCCGCTTGTGTCTCAGTGCATTGAGCTGATGGGAGATGGATGTCTGAACAACGAGCATTTTGAGGAGCTGGGTGGCATTTTGAAAGGGAAGCTTGAGGAGCATTTTAAGAACCAGGAGCTGAGGCAAGGTGAGGCTTCACCAGCAGATGGCCCCGATACCACTGTGCTCCTGCATTATTGGTCTTACTTTCACTTTGTTCGCAGCCAAGAGACAGGATGAGGACTATGACGAGCAGGTGGAGGAATCCTTACAAGATGAGGTAAATATTTCACAGCTACATGAAACACTTAAAACCTGGAAAGTTCACATCTGATCATAATGTCTCCTTCCTGGTCTCAGGATGAGAACGACGTGTACATCCTCACCAAAGTGTCGGACATCCTGCACTCTGTGTTCAGTAGTTACAAAGAGAAGGTGCTGCCTTGGTTTGAGCAGCTGCTGCAGCTCATTGTCCAGTTGATAGTAAGTGTTCTTTTTTTAATGCTAAGTTTTTAATGAAAGAATGAAATGGCTTTCCGCTAGAGATGTTCCCATCAGCTGCTGATACCAAGCATCACTGAGATTGGTTTATCAATCACATGTATTATGTGTACTTTTTTTTTTTTTAAAGTTTGGTTATATTTAAACCATTCTTCTATTACATACAATTGCTTGGGGTAGGTGTATTCGGCTTTCAGAACAAACGTGAAATGCATTATAACTTGTACCCACTGTTCAATCTTACAGTTCATTTTGCAAGGAGTGTCCTGATCCGATATTGATATTGGTCCAATATCGGCAAAAACAAGTATATCGATTCCCATCTAAAAATCTCTGATAAAAGCAGACCTGCAGTTTAGTTTAGTTTATTAAGGATCCCCATTAGTCTACACCGCAGTGGAGGATATTCTTCCTGGGGTCCAGTCCCAGTTAACATCTAAATGTCCTCCAATTAGCACACAATGTTTTTTTGTTTTTTTATTGTAGTCCTTTACAAAAAGTAAACATGGTAGGCTATAGGCTGCAAGGAGCTAGCAGCTACACAGCAGCTAAACACACAATAGCATGCAAGCTGGACATACATAAGTCATTAATTAAACAATATTGCAGTATAAGACAATAGATTTGTTAATATAAACAGGCATCAATATTAGTTGCATATTACTTACACATGCCAGGTCTCCAAGGCAAAAGTGTATTCAAAACTATGCAGTAACAAATGTGTCCGCATCATTCCACTTACTGTCATGAGATTAACTAAATTAATTTATTGGGGCCACTAGTTGGCGCCATAAACCAATTATCACTCCACTTCAACTTTTCATTTTTTGTCATTTATTTATTTATTTCAGGCAATGACATAAAAAAGTACAAGTTGACAAAACATAATATAAATTAATATAGTGCATGATTGTCCAGTTTTGCCTGAAAGGGAGTGGGAAGAAAATGTATTTAATCCCTCCCCCAGTTCTCCATTCAGTGATTATTCACATGAGTTTCACTGTTACTTTGTTCAAGGATTATAATACAGATGTTGTATCATAGTGGCATTACCACAGGTATCAATAATTATTACACTGTAACAATAATTTGTATCAACAATGTAGGAATAATGAATATACCAACAATGGTAATAGACAACATAGCAATAATGGTTAGGAAACATTGAGCACATGTTAACACTTCGAGACAGAGTATAGCAGCAGGTCAAATTAAAGACCCTCATCTCTATATTTGAACCAGTCCCCATGTTTGTATAATAGTTTATATCGATTAATAGTTTGGCTTAAAGACAGCATACGTTATTTCCAGACAGTTAGCTATGAAAAACACTCACCTATTTATTACTACCAATTGTTTGACTTATTTCACTTGTTTATGAACACATTTGTCAAAGTAAACAAGTAAAAAGTTGCATATTTACAGATACAAAGTCTCCAAGGTAGAAGTGTATTAAAACGTATCCAGTAACAATCGTGTTTGCATCATGAATATAACTTAAAAGGTCTGTTTATGCAGATGCATAGAGGGCACTAACTCTTAGAAATTCTGCAAACTTGATATACAACCCTTACTTTCAGCATGTAAAGACATACGTAGGCAACACACACATTAAGTTTGTGTGTTGATGGCAATTTGAATAGCTATTGTTTGACCAAAAGTATATTCCATTGTAACAAGACTCAAAATTGGTAGTTGCTTCTCGGGCTACTTTTGTGTATGTGCCCACACTCCCTGTGTATACGTGTGGCCAGACTGAGCTCCACACAAAGTCCTCGTTATCCTATGAGCAATATATTTTATTAATAATAATTTTTGTATATTTATATGTAGTGTATGTTATGTCAAACCATTAATTGTAACATACAGGCATGTTTTTTCAGCTAAAATCTGTTTCAAAAAAAGTTATGTTCGCGTCAAAATATCACTTCAGCGTTTTTTGTTTTTTTTAATGAACTTTCAATTAAAAAAAATAGTTTTAAACAAAACTTGTTCAACCCTAGCCTCAGCCGCAGGTATTCGCTGTTCCTGTTGCCTAAACGCTGCTGAGTTGCAGGACGGGGAGACAAGTTCGCTAGTTATCTAACCATCTAGCTCGCTTACTTGTTGTTGCCTGCGGTCTGTCTTTGAGCCACAACGTTGACGGCTGCCGACTTTGCTGCTTATCATATTTTCATGAGTACAATCCAAACACTGTTTTGAGCCCGTTGTAGTTCTAGAGTATTTGTCAGTAACCAGCGAGAAGGTATATTTTTGACATGACTGATGTAAACGGGTCACAACACCGAATATATATATGTTATAGAATTTTACATTAACATTTTCAATGATAATAATGTTAGTAAATTATCTACTATTAATCAAAAACATTGTGGTACATTACATTATGTTGTACATTACATGGGACATGTAAGTGTCAAAAAGACAGCCGAAAGAGGTTGATGAGAATAAATCTAAAGGTAAAAAATACACTATAATCTAGAAATGCACCTAATTGCAGTAAATGCAGTCTTGATTCAAAATTTTGTCTACAATAGAAACATTCGCCTTTTTTCCCCCAAAGCGTGCTCACTTCCCTGAACATAAGCTAGCCAGTAGTCTTATTTTTTTATTTGAAACATGTAATTTTTGAGCAACTTGCAAACAACCCCTTTATAATGAATTGTTGTGACCACTAGGTGTCGCCAAATACCACTCCAACTTATAAAACAACATAAGTCAATTCTATACTGTTAACAATAAATAAGTTAGGCAGTGCTTAATTATTTTCTGTTACGCCCTCTTGGAAGAAGAAAATATTTCACGCCGCCCCCCAGTTAAATGTGAAGGCGGTTGTGAAGCACAGTAGTGAAAGTAGTTTGAGGCCAATTCCACTTCCTGTGTTTTAACGTCACTTCCTGCTTTGTGTCCTGCAGTGTCCAAACAGGCCGTGGGCTGACCGGCAGTGGGGGTTGTGTATATTTGATGACGTGGTGGAGCACTGCAGCCCGTCTTCCTTCAAATACGCCGAGTATTTCCTGCAGCCCATGTTGCAATCTCTGTGCGACAACAGCCCCGAGGTTCGGCAAGCGGCCGCCTACGGCGTCGGCGTTATGGCGCAATACGGCGGAGAGAGCTACCGCCCGTTCTGCACAGGTGATGAAAACTACTTGTGATGAAGTTTGCGTCAATGCTTACGCACCGATTTGTGTCGTCCCGCTTTAGAGGCCATCCCCTTGCTGGTCCGAGTCATCCAGGCGGCCGACTCGCGCCTGAAGGAGAACGTCAACGCCACAGAAAACTGCATCTCTGCCGTCGGAAAGGTGATGAGGTTCCGGCCCGAGTGTGCGAACGTCAATGAAATCCTTCCTCACTGGATCACATGGTTACCTCTCAACGAGGACAAAGAGGAGGCCGTGCACACCTTTGACTTCCTGTGTGACCTCATTGAAAGGTAGGACGCCATTTCACCTGCTGACTCGTTCCTGACCGGGGCTGAAAACTATCACGATATAAGTGTTCACTATCTTAATTATCGAATATAAGCACCAGGAGAAAATTATAACAAATGGAAACATTTTTATTTAACTTCCTCTGATTATAATCCCTTCAGCTATCAAGGCAGAAATGAAATGTCAACACAACCATGGAAAACCATCAATGTCAACAAAATTCTAAAATCACATGAAACGAGGGCTGGGTGATTTTATGATTGTGATCGATGATCGCGATTAATTTGAGTGCGATCAGCTGGTAGCGTTTTTACCTCGATCAAACATGGCGGAAATGTCTTTTAGAATTTACCTCAGTAGTAAACAGTAGGGAAGCAACAATGCTCGGTATTATCCTGCACGCAACAATCTGCCTTTATTGACCGTGATCCTGTTTGTGTGAAAGCGCGGCCATCTCGTTCCACCGTCGCGAAAGTCTGGCTCGTCGTGACGTAATAAATGTTCAATCAGCGTTGTGCCTTTTCGCCCTTTACACAGCTGGAAGTGCAGCCCAGAAGAATAAAATAAAGAAATAGGACTAGCACTAGCATAAAAGAAAAAACATAACACTGAGAATGAGCAGTGACTTTAGTTTCACTATCTGCTGCAGCTCACCAATAATCCTGGCCCATATGCGGACTTGCAGGCAGGCACAGAATGTATTTGTGACTGGGAGAATAAACGCACCCGCTAATTTAATCAGAAAAAGGCATTTAAATATTTTTTAATCAGACTTTTTGTTTGTGTGTCTGCAAAGATTAAACTCTGATATAACATGTACCGTATTTTTCGGAGTATAAGTCGCTCCGGAGTATAAGTCGCACCGGTCGAAAATGCATAATAAAGAAGGAAAAAAAACATAAGTCGCACTGAAGTATAAGTCGCATTTTTGGGGGAAATTCATTTTAATAAAACCCAACACCAAGAATAGACATTTGAAAGGCAATTTAAAATAAATAAAGAATAGTGAACAGGCTGAATAAGTGTACGTTATGAGGCATAAATAACCAACTGAGAATGTGCCTGGTATGTTAACGTAACATTTTATGGTAAGTGTCATTCAAATAACTATAACGTATAGAACATGCTATACGTTTACCAAACAATCTGTCACTCCTAATCGCTAAATCCCATGAAATCTTATACGTCTAGTCCAGGGGTAGGGAACCTGTGGCTCTTTTGATGACTGCATCTGGCTCTCAGATAAGTCCTAGCTGACATTGCTTAACACGATAAGTAATGAATAATTCCGCTGGTCATCACAGTGTTAAAAGTAACCACGTATCAACCAGACTACAAAGCCATCAGCAAAACCCATCCATCCATCCATTTTCTACCGCTTATTCCCTTCGGGGTCGCGGGGGGCGCTGGAGCCTATCTCAGCTACAATCGGGCCATGCAGCATTAATGGTAAGAATTATTTGATTTATTATTGGTTACCTTCAGAATAGCTATGTTATTAAAAAGAAAATGAGACTTATACTCTAAAAATGTTGGTCTTACTTGAAAATGCATGCACTTAGTTGTATTCAGAGTTAAAGAATATTATATGGCTCTCACGGAAATACATTTTAAAATATTTGGCTTTCATGGCTCTCTCAGCCAAAAAGGTTCCCGACCCCTGGTCTAGTCTCTTACGTGAATGAGCTAAATAATATTATTTGATATTTTACGGTAATGTGTTAATAATTTCACACAAGTCGCTCCTGAGTATAAGTCGCACCCCCGGCCAAACTATGAAAAAAACTGCGACTTATAGTCGTAAAAATACGGCATGTATATTCATTCATACTGCAGCTACTTGCTGGTGCTAATGTGTATATTAGTGAGTTACGATGATAATTTTTCCCATGGTCTGTGAACACACCGTGTTGGCAGAGAATGAAGTGTAGTGTGTCTAGGAGTGAAACACGGACAGACGTGTGTGCACGGGAGGGAATACGTGTTGGAATTTGGCTCATTGTTAACATAAGATTGGCAATAAAAGTTAAAAAGAGTGTTTGACTTTGTCTTCTAGAAGCTACAATATATATATTTTTTTTACGTAAACAAATTAAAGCCTCATTTTTGAGGCACCACTATCAGATAAATCAAACCCTGCCGTTTTTATCTGAGGATATTTTTTTATTATCGATTACGTGTTTATCACGACATATATTAAGTTTTCTCGCCCAGCCCTATGTCTGACCCCTTTCTTTGTGCTGAACTGCAAGCGTTTGTCGTCCGCAGCAACAATCCCATCGTCCTCGGACCAGACAACTCCAACCTGCCCCGGCTCTTCCTCATCATCGCCGACGGCGTAGCGAACGAGTCGGTGAAGAGCGAAGACGCCTGCAGCAAACGTCTGGCCAACGTCATCCGTCAAGTGCAGGTGAGCGTCAGGTGACCTTACACGTCTTAACTCGCTGCTCGATGTGTGACGTGGTCGTCGTTGTGCAACAGGTGTCGGGGGGGCTGTGGTCCCAGTGCATATCAACACTGGATGAGAGTCAGCAGAAAGCCATACAGGATCTACTGAATGCTGCATGAACCTTCTGGTCACACCCCCGACCTTCACAAAGCCCCTGAAGTAAAGTTGACTTCATACACTCTTCCTCCTCCTCTCGACCTGGAGAGTGCGTATGGACACTGGCCTCCCCTCCCCTCCCCCACCCGCCTGGCCCAATGTACATCCCACACTCAACAGACTGGAGGGTGCAAACACGGAGGAGACCCCGATGACATCATAGTCTCATCCCCCTTAGCTAGATGTTTGTTTCCAACCATTCCCCTCAATGTGACTTGTCCCGTCAAGAGACACAAACTCACCAATTGGGATGGGAGGGGGTGATATTTTTGGGAGGAAGGGTACAGGACGTGGTTTTGGACTGCACACATGATTCATGAATGAGGTGACGATGCACACTGGGCAAGCACTGCCTGTCTCCTGTGAATTTTATCATTTTTCTTTCTTTTTTTTTTGCTCCCATTAACCTGAGGGAAGATGGCCTCCGCCAGAGGAGATGTTTGCGGAGTAATGGCATGTTTAAGTGGCTAACTAGTGAATATACTTCCTGGGGGGGGGGGATTCAATGGTGACTTTTAAGCAGCTTTTTTCCATAGCCTTCCAATTCGATCAGAGGATTTTTGTCTGAACCAGTAAGCCTCACTTGTAGGTAGCGATGGGTAAAAAAAATATCGTGGTCGGAGGATAAAGACTCGTAGAGTTTGTGAGCGTGCGATTATACGCGCGACTGTATGCTGTGACCCTGACCGTGCGGCAGGGATGTGATGGCGTTTCAAAAACTACAAACAATAAAAGTGCAAAACATTGAGAGGTTTTTTTTTTTTCAATTGAAGAGTTTGCAGCTTGTTTGGCTTTTACACAGAAGTACATTTGATGGTAACACACTTGGTGGACATGACTTATTACAAGCAGACAATCCAGAAGGGATTATTTAAATCAGTGGTCCTTAACCTTGTTGGAGGTACCGAACCCCACCAGTTTCATATGCGCATTCACCGAACCCTTCTATAGTGAGAAGTAAAATGTTTTTTTTTTTTCAAATTCATGACAAAGTTACGTTTTTTTTTACTGGTGCACAAAATGAACCGTGCATGAACCACAACAAATTACACACCTGCAAATCAGATGGAAAATTAGAGGGAACATTGTTTGGGGGTATCCATAATACATCGACAGGGAGAAGTTTTTATTTACACGATGAGTTGGGTGTGTCTCCGCTGAACCCCTAGGGTTTGATCGAACCCAGGTTAACAACCACTGATTTAAATCCTTATGCCAACCTCAGACATTTTCTACATTGTTTTGTTTAGTGACTATTTTGGCTGCTTTGCAGTTTATTTTCTTCCTACTTTAGGAATTGTCTTGATCACCTGATTAAATTGTTCAGTCGTGTCAAATTGCACACAAAAACTGGCCTAAAGCATAAAATCCACCGCACCATGTAAAAAAAAAAAAAAAACATCCAGTTGATTTAAAGTTTTGCAATTTGGCGAACATCCATCCATCCATTTTCTACCGCTTGTCCCTCTCGGGGTGGTGACGGGTGTTGAAGCCTATCCCAGCTGCATTCGGGCGGAAGGCGGGGTCCATACTTACCAACCCTCCCGATTTTCCAGAGAGATTCCCGAATTTCAGTGCCCCTCCCGAAAATCTCCCGGGGCAGCCATTCTCCCGAATTTCTCCCGATTTCCACCCAGACAACAATATCGGGGGCGTGACTTAAGGGCACTGCCTTTAGCGTTCTCTACAACCTGTCGTCATGGCCCCTTTTCCTCCATACAAACAGCGTGCCGGCCTAGTCACATAATATATGCGGCTTTTACACACTCACAAGTAAATGCAAGGCATACTTGGTCAACAGCCATACAGGTCACACTGAGGGTGGCCGTATAAACAACTTTAACACTACACTGTGAACCCACACCAAACAAGAATGACAAACACATTTCGGGAGAACATCCGCACCGTAACGCAGCAAACACAACAGAACAAATACCCAGAATCCATTGCAGCACTAACTCTTCCGAGACGCTACAATATACACCCCCCCAGCCCCCACCCACCTCAACCAGCAATGCATCTACAGAGAGGGTGCTCGGCATGGTTAGAAAGATAGTGACAAAGAATAGAACGAGGATGGACAATTCAACCCTAAACTCACTCCTTTCCTGCAAATTACATTTCACAGATGCTGCCCATACCTATGCTCCTTCAAAGGCTGTGCTACTGGCTGAAAAGGACTTTCAAATACAACAATGAGTAGAGTGTTGTGTGTGTGTGTGTGTATACGTGTAAATAAATGAACACTGAAATTCAAGTATTTATTTTATTTATATATATATATATATAATATAAATATTTATATAGCTAGAATTCACTGACATTCAAGTATTTCATATATATATATATATATATATATATATATATATATATATATAATGAAATACTTGAATGTCAGTGAATTCTAGCTATAAATATACTCCTTAACCCCGCCGCGGGGTACACCCTGGACAAGTCGCCACCTCATCGCAGGGCCAGCACAGACAACATTCCCACACCAGGGAAACTTCCCTTCAGCTCCATGTTTCATTCACTCATATAATAATTGTCTTTCAGGCCGCTGAAGGGCGGACATGCCCATATATGTACTGTCCACCGTCTATCACGTGACCAAGCTGCAAGCATAGGTGGATTAATGACCGGGCCTACCGGGCCCAGGCCCAGGGGGCCAGAGGCCCCAAGGGGCCAGGCCAACTTGGCCCCGCGGCCGCGACCCAAGCAAAACTACTTTTGCAAAAATAATAATCTTAAGCCCCAAGGGGCCAGGCCAACTTGGCCCCGCGGCCATGATCCATAGAGGGTAAGAGGCCCCAAGGGGCCAGGTCAACTTGGCCCCGCGGCCGCGACCCACAGAGGGCCAGAGGCCCCAAGGGGCCAGGCCAACATGGCCCCGCGGCCATGATCCATAGACGGTCAGAGGCCCCAAGGGGCCAGGCCAACTTGGCCCCGCGGCCACGATCCATAGAGGGTCAGAGGCCCCAGGGGGCCAGGTCAACTTGGCCCCGCGGCCACGATCCATAGACGGTCAGAGGCCCCAAGGGGCCAGGCCAACTTGGCCCCGCGGCCACGACCCACAGAAGGCCAGAGGCCCCAAAGGGCCAGGCCAACTTGGCCCCGCGGCCGCGAGCCACAGAAGGCCAGAGGCCCCAAGGGGCCAGGTCAACTTGGCCCCGCGGCCACGATCCATAGAGGGTAAGAGGCCCCAAGGGGCCAGGTCAACTTGGCCCCGCGGCCGCGACCCACAGAGGGCCTGAGGTCCTAAGGGGTCAGGCCAACTTGGCCCCGCGGCCATGATCCATAGAGGGCCAGAGGCCCCGAGGGGTCAGGCCAACTTGGCCCCGATCCATAGAGGGTCAGAGGCCCCAAGGGGCCAGGCCAACTTGGCCCCGCGGCCACGACCCACAGAGGCCCCAAGGGGCCAGGCAAAATTGGCCCCGCGGCCATGATCCACAGAGGGCCAGAGGCTCTCAATCATTATTATCAAAGCTAATTCTCAAATTGGATGGATCACACAACCTCACTCACATATTCTTTATCAATTATTAAAGGTTGTTTCTGAATTTTGATCACAGAACTTAATGCAAATATTCTTGATTGATTGACAAAGCTCATTCTCAAATTTTGATTACACAACCTTACTCTGACAAATTATCATTATCAAAAAGCTCTATCTCGAATTTGGATCACAGAATCTCACTCAAGTATTCTTAGCTGTGCCCCTCCCCCATCAAGTCTTTCATAAACCGGTCTGTTCTTTTAGAATCTCCTCATTTGGTATTTTGAACTCGTGAGAGACTGCTCAAAATTTGGTTTCCTTTCCCTCAGTTCAGACTCAGAGATAATTTGAAATCATTCAACAAGAAGTTTAACGCGCGCACACACACACACACACACACTTGAGTTGAGCATTACTTGGAAATTCTTATATTTTCCATTTTGCTGTTATTATCAGCATCTTCCCATTTTGTCCTTTTCTTTCGAGAAAGTTTACAGTCTGACATTTGTCACTGCTGTCAGTTAATAACTTTTTGGTCTTTGACCCATTTTGTCATTTTCTCGATTCGATCGTCACTGACCACTCTCTCCTGTCTGGCAGACATCGTTGCTGCCATCATAGCTAGCAAGCTGCCTGCAGCGGGTCATCCCTATGTTCCCCGTCCCTATGTTACCCGGGTCCTATGTTCCCCTCTACCGGGGAACTAAGGACCCTTTTTAAAAAAAAGGGTTCTATGTTCCCCGCTGCGGGGAACGTACAACACTTTTTCCAGAAAAGGGTTCTATGTTCCCCGCTGCTTCCAATGCGCGACTAAGTAAGACGCACGCAGACACGCATGACAGAGACGCGTTTAAGTTGTCGAAGGAAGGAAGTTCGCGTTTGAGTTGCTCTATCTGCTGCCGCACGCCCTGTGACAGGTTAGGTTTAGGGATGGTTTTGGTCAGGGCACAATTTCGCCAAAAAAGTGCTCCACAACGCCCTGTGACAGGTTAGGTTTAGGGATAGTTTTGGTCAGGGCACAATTTCGCCAAAAAAAAGTGCTCCACAACGCCCTGTGACAGGTTAGGTTTAGGGATGGTTTTGGTCAGGGCACAATTTCGCAATTTCGCCAGATACAATGCAGGGAACATAGGACCCTTTTTTAGAAAAAGGGTCCTAAGTTCCCCGGTCGCATACAAAGACCCAGGAACAACCGGGGAACATAGGACCCGGGGAACATAGGACCCGGGGAACATAGGACCCGGGGAACATAGGCACGCTCCCGCCTGCAGATAGCAACATTTTGGTGTCCTTTGGGAAAATATTTAGAAAGAAGACAAAAGTACACACAGTTGTACAACTATTATCTTTATGATCTTTTTTTTGTTAGTTTCTCTGTTACTGTGTGTGGCCAATTAAGCGACTTTTGGCCATACCTGGCTGGTGACATTTAGCGACTTTCTGGTTGATGTTAAGATTAATAATAGCAACAGTTCTCTTCATCTTAATGCAATTTATTGTGTCTGTCTCTCCACATTTTGCCATTAGGTACTTTGAGCTCTTGTTGGTCAGTCACTCTAAGGTACATTGTTGCTGCCATCATAGCTAGCAAGCTGCCTGCAGATAGCGACATTTTGGTGTCCTTTGAGAAATATTAAGAAAGAAGACAAAAGTACAAGACATTGTACGATTACTATCTTTTTAAAATTATTTGTTTCACTGTGTGATTGACCGACTTTGCCGCTAGATTTCGCGTCTTTTGGCCATACCTGGCTAGCGACTAAAAACATCATTTAGCGACTTTTTGGTTGTGAAGATAAGTGGTAAAAGCAGATCTTCCTGTTGGTCTTCCCACATTTTGCCATTTGGTACTTTGCACTCTTCTTGGTCACTCCAAGGCATTTGTCCCTGCCTTCAGCTAGTCACTTGGCTCTTTTGGAATATATTTCACTGTAATTGGCTCTCTCTCTCTCTTTCTCCTCAGTACAAATCAGCCTGTTCCCTTGCCATTCATCACTGACCACTCTGCTCTCCTGTCTGTCAGACATTATTGCTGCTTGCAGATAGCTTGGGGTCCTTAGAGAAAATATCAGAAGAGAAAAGTACACAATTATCTTAATTATCTTTTTTATTCAGTCAGTCCTTCAGTGAGTCCCAGTGTGTTGGCGATTAAGCAACGTTGGCATTCAATTAGCGACTTTTGGCCATACATGGCTGGCGACTCAAAAAACTAGAAAAAAAGTACAAAAAGTTGTACAATTAATATCTTTATTATCCTTAATTCCCCTGAATCCTAGAGTGTGTTGCAATTAAGCAACTTTGCTGCTAGGTTTAGCGACTCTTGTTTTGGGCATACCTGGCTAGCGACTACAAACATTATTCAGCAACTTTTTGGCTGTTAAGATTAACGTTAATAAATTAAATCCTAATACAATTTATTGTGTTGGTCTCGCCATCTTGCTATTAGGTACTTTGAATTCTTGTTGGTCTCTGCTAAGGTATCTGGCTGTTGTCTTTGCCTTCAGTTAGTCACTTGGCTCTGGAATATATTTAACTGTACTTGGCTCTCTCTTTCTCCTCAGTACAAATCAGTCTGTTCCCTTGCCATTTAGACATTTTCTTGATTGGATCATCACTGACCACTCTGCTCTCCTGCTGTCTATCAGACATTGTTGCTCCCATCATAGCTAGCAAGCTGCCTTGGTGTCCTTTGTGAAAATATTTAGATAGAAGACTAAAGTGCACAAAGGTGTACAATTATTATCTTTTCAAAATATTTGTTTCACTGTCAGTGTGATTGACCGACTTTGCCGCTAGATTTCGCGTCTTTTGGCCATACCTGGCTAGCGACTGAAAACATCATTTAGCAACTTTTTGGTTGTGAAGATAAGAGGTAAAAGCAGATCTGCCTGTTGGTCTTTCCACATTTTGCCATTTGGTACTTTGCACTCTTGTTGGTCACTCCAAGGCATTTGTCCCTGCCTTCAGCTAGTCACTTGGCTCTTTTGGAATATATTTCACTGTAATTGGCTCTCTCTCTCTTTCTCCTCAGTACAAATCAGTCTGTTCCCTTGCCATTTAGACATTTTCTTGATTCGATCATCACTGACCACTCTGCTCTCCTGCTGTCTATCAGACGAATCAGTTGATTCTCTGCTCTCAATTGTCTATGCTAGTAAGCTGTTATTCTCTGCTTTGGAGTGTTGATGCTGGGTTGCTAGTTTTCTAAATCACCTCACACACTTGAAGGAAGCAGCACCGATCATAAACACACAAACAAACTCACACACACACACACACACACACACACACACACACACACACACACACACACACACACACACACACACACACACACACACACACACACACATAGTTGGTTTATCTGTTGTGATAGGCAAAGAGCCAATGTGCAAAGAAAGAAGGGAAATATGGATCATAAACGTTTAAGTGGAGGAGCTAGAAAAAAAATTCAGCAAGAAAAGAAAAAAAAGGAATCAGTTTTACTTGAGAGTGTTCCAAATATCTCCAGCTTCTTCAGTACAAAGACATCTGCTGAAAGCAATTCTATAAATGCTACTGCAAATTCAGCTAAGGTTAGCAATGCACCTGAGCTAGCATGTAGCTCCCAAGATCCTGAGACCACTACAAGTGTAGACACTGAACCAAATGCTTCTGATGCTTATGATTCAACCAATTCAGCAGTAGCCAGTTGCTCGGATGAATGTGAGGTCACTGCACCTCTGGACAGCATAGAAAATGAGCTGAATCTTTCTTCAACACCATCTACAGTGACAACTCTACCTAGTGATCCCGCTAAATGGGCTGAGACCCTCACTGAGTCAATGAAGGAAGTTCTTATTCAAAGAGGTGCAAAATCATTTCACAACCGTCACAGCCATTATCCAGCTTCTGTGAGGAACAGTGGGCTAGGAGGCAAAACCCGATGCCTAAACAATGAACATTTTACTTCACACTTGCCCAATGGACAACGAGTACAAAGAGAGTGGCTGATGTACTCTCCCTCTACTGGTAATGTTTACTGCTTTGCATGCAAACTGTTTTCCCCAAAAACGCATTCTTTTGTGACAGGCTATTGTGATTGGAAACACTCAGAAAGATTTGGTGAACATGAGCGAAGTGCTGAGCACATAACCTGCATGCAAGCAGTCTTGAACCGCGCCAAAGGTGCCACAGTTGATGCAGACCTGTTCAAACAGTTTCAGGCAGAGAGCAGCTATTGGAGGCAGGTGTTACAAAGAGTTGTTGCAGTCATTAAATTCCTTGCAGAAAGGGGCCTTGCATTTAGGGGTAAAAATGAATCGTTAGGGTCTCCTCTCAATGGGAACTACCTTGGTATTCTGGAGGTCCTGGCTGAATTTGATCCCTTTCTAAAGGATCACATCAGAAAGTTTGGGCAGATGGGTCGAGGTAATACCTCATATCTGTCCTCCACCATTTGTGAGGAATTCATTGAATTGATGGGTGCAAAAACCAAACAGGCTATAGCAGATGAACTGCAAGCAAGCAAATACTACTCTATCATTGTGGATTCAACCCCAGATGTATCTCATGTGGACCAATTGACATTCATATTCCGTTTTGTTAGCAAAGAGGGCAGTGTTGTTGAACGCTTTGTGGGTTTTGAGCCCATTACTAGCCATACAGGTGAAAGTTTGGCTAACTGTGTCATGTCTGTGTTGGAAAATCTAGGGTTAGAGCTGTCAAATTGCAGGGGGCAGGCTTATGATAATGCCAGCAACATGTCAGGGAGGTATAATGGGTTGCAGGCTCACTTAAAGAAAAGCAACCCATTAATACACTATATTCCATGTGCAGCTCACTCTTTGAATTTGGTGGGAGTCAACAGCATTGACAGATGTGGAAATGAAGTCTCTAAGTATTTTGACTTGATTCAGTCTATTTACAACTTCACAACTGCATCCACACACCGATGGGACAGGGTATTTGGCAATTCCAACATAGATCTCACACTTAAAGCTTTATCCAACACGCGTTGGAGTTGCCGTGCAGAATCTACCAAAGCACTGTGGCAGAACTACAGTAAAATAAAAGCAGCACTACAGGTTATTTCCACTGATGACACAGAGAAACGAGACACACGAACTGAAGCTGACAGTCTAGTGCGGAAGCTGGATTCACTTGAGATGGCCTTCATGGCAGGCTTTTGGGACACTGTTCTGTCCAGATTTCAGGCCACAAGTCTGCAACTTCAAAAAGCAGACATGGACCTTGGTACAGCAGTTAGATTGCTGGAATCTCTGCGCACCTTTGTTCTCTCCCAAAGAGATCTATTTGATCATTTTGAGCAGAAAGCCTTAAACATGTTGGGTGGCACCCCATCTTACAGGGCTGAACGGACGAGGAAACGTAAAAAGTTTGCTGATGAATCAGCATCCCCAGATGTTGTGCTTGAGGGAAGGCAACTGTTTCAAATAGAGACATTTATTGCCTCTATTGATCAACTGAGTTCAAGCCTTAATCACCGTCTGGAGGCCTACAAACATCTGAACAATTTGTTCAGTGTCCTTTTCTCTTTGGATACAGAGTCCAATGCTTCAGTCCTTCACAAGGCCAAGATTCTCACTGAATCATACCCATCTGACCTCAATGAAAGTCTTGGACAGGAGCTTATACAGTTCAAATCTTTTATACAGCTCAACAACACTGATGAGGAGAGGACCCCTTCAGGACTGCTCAAAACAATAATACATTTTGGACTACAGCCTACGTTTCCTAATACATACATTGCGCTACAGATTTTTCTCACTCTACCGGTCAGTAACTGTGAGGGAGAACGCTCATTCTCTCTTTTGTCAAGAGTAAAAAATGAGCTGCGCACAAGAATGACTCAGAAAAGATTAAATGCGTTATCTCTAATGGCAATTGAGAGTGAGCTGACAAGAGAGTTGGACTTCAATGATGTGGTGGATGATTTTGCAAAATTGAAAGCACGAAAGAAACCCCTTGCTTAAAGGTGCACTGTGTAAGATTTTTAGGTTATTTCCAGAATTCACCCATTCACTAATGTTAGGCTACCTGTTTTCATGAATACTTACCACCACCATAAAATTCTAAGTATCCATTATGACTTGGAGAATTGCACTTTTGCCATTTCTGGGAAGTGTCACCTGGATTGTGAAGATAGGATTGACTTTAGGCAGAAGCTTGGTGCTTTCTCTGGCAAACTGAACCTCAAGCTTCATTCTCTGCAGCTTTGCATTCTTGTGCAGACTTTCATCCACAAGGAACTTTTCAACTTCCCCACTATCGTGAAGGGGCCATCAAAAGATTTCAGTGTGTCCAGCATGTCTAGTCTCTTACTCTCCTTTCTTTGAGCCATCTCTTGTTTCTCATCTGCCCTACTCTCGAATTTTGCCTTCATGAATTTACTCCAGTTGAGTTCAACCTCCCTTTTTGCTTGTGCTGCTGCCTTGAAACCTCTGAAGCTCCTGGCTCTTCTGTAAAATTATTGACCTATTGACTGCGTTCAGTGTGCCCAACTTCTTCAGTTTGTAGTCCACCTTGCCACATTGTCTCTCCATCCCAATGTTGTGCACAGGGGTGCCATCAATGTTACTAGCCTGTTCACTGACAGGGTCCATTGGGAAGGTCTCCTCATCCATCCTCTGCCTGGCCAGGACAGTCTTCAGATGGGGCAGCATGAGATCTGTCAGCTGCTTCACTTCATCCAAGTATTCGGCAGCCACGTCTGACACTGAGTTCAGGACATGTCCAGTGCCTGTCCAGCCACTATAGCATTCTTGGAAATGGGCTATCTTGACCTGCATGCAGCCCTTGTACCATGAACTGGCCTACACCTTTCTTTGTGGTGCTCTCCGATGCATGTTATCATTTTACCTTTCTCCTTCTCCTCAAGCTTAACCACAAATAGATACAGACTTTGAGCCTCAATTTGCTGCACAGCTGCCGTTATGCCAATGTGTTTTCCTAAGATATTATTTTATTTTTAATGATAGAAGGGAGGAAAAGGGGGCAAAAATCATGTCCGATTTAGTTTTTTGGGTGGGTTGGGGGGTTTATTTCATGATAGCTACCAACTTCCAATACATAATATCTCTCAAATGACCCAATGCACCATCACTGAAGTGGGCGTAATCATTTTCAAAAATGTTTATTTTTAGGCCATTTATCCCCTCCCCCTGTGTCTGTGTGAAACCTGTGCTTGTCAGTGTCTGTGTGGTATACCTAATAGTGTGTGTGCAGTATGTGCACTCTTCTGTACAGTACAGTGTGCATGTCTGTTCACAGTATACAGTATTTCTTGCATAGTGCGTGCGTGTGTGTGCGCCCACACGCGCGGGGGGTTGAGGGGCCAAGACCATGTCAGGCCCAGGGGGCCAAAATTTCTTAATCCGCCCCTGGCTGCAAGCCACATATTTACTGCAAGTACACTTTTGTCCTTTTTCATTCAGTCCAAGGCGACGCCAACGACTCATTAAAGGGTCTGTTCACAACATTTAGACGCTAACTTTCCAATGTATTTTTTTTTTTAGCATTAAATCCCGACCTCTTCTTGCTTCTATGACGTCACACATGCACGCGCGTTAGCTTTGGGTGTTGTTGGCTAATAATATCGATGTGGATAGTTGACAATTGTCACGCCAAATTTCTTCCCCCTACAAACCCCCCCCGCATTTACTTCCGTGGTCATGTTTCCTCTTACGTCATTGACAGCGATCGATAGCACTTCGGCTTTGACAGCTGCTGGAATCTGAAGAAATCGACTATTGTTTTTTTTTTTGTACAGGCGCGAAACAGGACAGTCGCGTGCCGGTTAAGGACCCCCGGCAACTTTGTGATTTTATTGGACGCAGCCCCGGAAGTAAAGGGGGGGGGGGTTTGTAGGGGGAAGAAATTTGGCGTGACAGCATATACATTCAATGAGAGCTAATGCTACAATGACGTCACTGCTTTTGTATATGTGCACGCGCTCTCTGCGCGTACATGTTGACGAGACAGGGTGACACTAATCATTTTATTCGGGCCGGTTATAAAAAAAAATAAAAAAAAGTTGTTACCAAACTTAGTAATCGTGAAAAATATACTTTCAACATGTATGGTAACATAACGATTATGTTTTTACATGTTACAGTTACTTGTAATGTAATTGTGAACAAGTTGCAAACAGTTTGTCAGTTGTTGCAGCGCAAAACCACAGAGTTTGATTGATTGATTGATTGAAGCTTTTATTAGTAGATTGCACAGTACAGTACATATTCCGTACAATTGACCATTAAATGGTAACACCCGAATAAGTTTTTCAACTTGTTTAAGTCTGTGTGCAAGAAGAATACGACTTTACTTGAATCGCTGAAGATGAACTTACATTGACCCCTTCAATAAGTGCATGGTCTCTCTCTCTCTCACACACATTCTTGTATTTGTTGCCTTCTTGACACCTGAGAAAAAGGCCTACCTCTTTAGGACCACCCTTTCTAGATATATAAAGATTTGTATTTACAACATTAATAATATATACATACTATGCAAATATAAAAAAGGTAAGCTTTTAGTTGTATTTTTTTTATAATTGGTTTTTAATCTTACTTTAATAACTTGAAGTAAATGATGTCTCTATAAAAATATTTAGTACCGTATTTTTCTGACTATAAGTCACAGTTTTTTTTCATAGTTTGGCCGGGGGTGCGACTTGTACTCAGGAGCGACTTATGTGTGAAATTTTTAACACATTACCGTAAAATGTCAAATATTATTTATCTCATTCACGTAAGAGACTAGACGTATAAGATTTCATGGGATTTAGCGATTAGGAGTGACAGATTGTTTGGTAAACGTATAGCATGTTCTATATGTTATAGTTATTTGAATGACTCTTACCATAAAATGTTACGTTAACATACCAGGCACGTTCTCAGTTGGTTATTTATGCCTCATAACGTACAGTTATTCAGCCTGTTCACTATTCTTTATTTATTTTAAATTGCCTTTCAAATGTCTATTCTTGGTGTTGGGTTTTATTAAAATGAATTTCCCCCAAAAATGCGACTTATGTTTTTTTCCTTCTTTATTATGCATTTTCGGCCAATGCGATTTATACTCCGGAGCGATTTAAACTATGAAAAATACTGTAATTACGATGCAAATATAAAAAAGGTAAGCTTTTAGTTCTTGTTTTTTTTTATAATTGTTTTTTAATCTTCATTTACTTCAAGTTATTAAAGTATGTCTCTATAAAAATATTTATTACTTTTGGCCAAAGGGGGTGCATTTCAATTTCTTACACACTTGTTATTTCACATGTTGGCCAGAGGGGGAGCACTTTTAAAAAGCGACAGTCAATTTGAAAAGTCCCTCCTTTTTGGGACCGCCCTAATTTTGATAGATTTCACCACCATGGGTGCAAATGAGACATTCTCTATTAGAGGCAATGCTTTTCTGTATTGGGACCATGATTTATGTCTTAACTTGTCCTCATATGGAAGCTACTTTTCCTTGTCTCAAGAAGGGTAGAAATACAATAAAACACAGACATACTTGCCAACCTTGAGACCTTCGCATTTGGGAGTTTTTTTGGGGGGTTGGTGGTAGCGGGGGTGTATATTGTAGCCCGGAAGAGTTAGGGATGCAAGGGATTCTGGGTATTTGTTCTGTTGTGTTACGGTGCGGATGTTCTCGGATGTGTTTGTCATTCTTGTTTGGCGTGGGTTCAGTGTGGCGCATATTTGTAACAGTGATAAAGTTGTTTATACGGCCACCCTCAGTGTGACCTGTATGGCTCTTGATCAAGTATGTCTAGCAGTCACTTTCGTGTGTATGCAGAAGCCGCATGTAACATGTGACTGGGCAGGTACGCTGTTTGTATGGTGAAAAAGCGGACAATAAAGGCAGTGCCGTCACGGCACGCCCTTAATATTGTGAAAATCGGGAGAAATTCGGGAGAATGGTTGCCCCGGGAGATTTTCGGGAGGGGCACTGAAATTCGGGAGTCTCCCTGGAAAAATCGGGAGGGTTGGCAAGTATGAACACAGTATGCGTTATGAATAATCAGAAAGGGTTGAATCTGTTAGTTAAAAAATAAAAATAAAAAATCACTTCTTTAATTCAAACAGAAATACAAGATACATGCTTTTTGAATGAAACAAAGTATTTTTAATGGAAGTCAATGCTGCTTTTTTGACACAAAGGTGACAAATCCCCCCGCCCCCTAATAATATATTATATGGAAAATAACTACCCTTGTGTCTTTTGTAATAAATAATGACAAGCTTCACATGAACTGACATTTAATGGTTTTAAAGTCCTACAAATGATTGAATGTTTGGCAGCTATGTGAAGTGTAAAAATATTGACGTACGACTCGACAAACAGCAGTTTTTGTGTGTACAAGCGTGGGACTGAGGGGGAACGCGGCCTACACGCTTCCTTTAGGGCGGCTGTGTATTTACAAGACTTTTTTATACACTTCAAATAAGTCTTGGGCTGTTTGCAAGCGATATCCTCAGACCAGCTGAGAACTAGTTGTGTTTTTACTTTAGACTCCGCATATAATGCATGTGTGCAACTTTTTTTTGTTCATGCCAGCAGACTCTTCATGTTGAAATGGCTTTGAGTGTTTAAAAGTGAATACTTGAAGCAGGACCAGTGTTGCTATTATTTACAGTCACTAACCGTCGCACTCGACATCATTCTTTGCCAGTTACTGACGTTCATTTCCTACGAGTGCGTACAAGTCTGTCGAATGTTTCCGACTCCAACGTCTTCTACTGCAGCATATCCACAAAAGCGTCAAACTCATCGATGTTTTTCTCGTAGATGGCCAGTTTCTCTGGCAGCGAGTCCTGCGTGGAGAAAACAACAACAACTTCATGTTGGGTCCAGCAGGACGTCGGTGAGAAACCTACCAGGTCGTCGGCCATGGACTGAGAACTGATGTGCAGCGAGAGGCTGGCCAGCTGAGGAGGGTTTTGGAACTCCCGGTAGAAAGTTCCCAGGTCCATGGGCAACAAGTCGTCCTTGGAGAACGCCGGCCGCTGAGGGTGAAAGAAGGCGTGAGAAGAGAGATTCTGCCACGGCCGATGAAAAGGACGGACGCACGTACAAAGTCCACCATGACGAAGTCGTCGTGCTGCGCCGAGCCCTCGGAGTCCTGCGAGTGGAGACTGGCCTGCAGGGGCGACATGCAGGTGGGAGAGTCTGGAGGGTGCACCTAAACACGCAAACACACTTTTGAATACGGCTGATGAAGAAACACTTCAGCATCCACACTGACCATCGGGTCGTTGTCCTCAGAGTCCAAACCTCTGGGAGCAAACGCGGCGAACGGCAAGTCCATGGCGGCGGTTAGCTGCACAAAACAAAAAGTCTTAAATGAAATCATCTTCACTTTTCAACGTTTTCGCCAACGGGAAATCTTTCATTGTATATTTCATCCATTTTGAACATTTTCCCTAGGGCGTGCATTTAAACATGGAGACGAGTCCATTTACCCACAGATCATTCCGCAGAATCGAGTGCCCAGACAAAGAATTGTGTCACAATAAACACTTAGGTATTTTTTACATGTGAATAATATAAATACACTAAATACTATAATACTAAATACAGTCTATTATACAGCATTATTCACATGTGAATGATATAAATACAGTCTATTATACAGCATTATTCACATGTGAATGATATAAATACAGTCTATTATACAGCATTATTCACATGTGACTAATGCTGTATAATAGACTGTATATTATTATAATGCTGTATAATAGACTGTATATTATTATAATGCTGTATAATAGACTGACAGCATTATGCACATGTGAATGATATAAATACAGTCTATTATACAGCATTATTCACATGTGAATAATATAAATACAGTCTATTATACAGCATTATTCACATGTGAATAATATAAATGCAGTCTATTACACAGCATTTTTCACATGTGAATAATATAAATGCAGTCTATTATACAGCATTATTCACATGTGAATAATATAAATGCAGTCTATTATACAGCATTATTCACATGTGAATAATATAAATGCAGTCTATTATACAGCATTATTCACATGTGACTAATGCTGTATAATAGACTATTTATATTATTATAATGCTGTATAATAGGCTGACAGCATTATTCACATGTGAATGATATAAATACAGTCTATTATACAGCATTATTCACATGTGAATAATATAAATACAGTCTATTATACAGCATTATTCACATGTGAATAATATAAATACAGTCTATTACACAGCATTTTTCACATGTGAATAATATAAATGCAGTCTATTACACAGCATTATTCACATGTGAATAATATAAATGCAGTCTATTATACAGCATTATAAAAATATAAATACGGTAGTCTATTATACAGCATTATTCACATGTGAATAATGCCGTCAGTCTATTATACAGCATTATAATAATATAAATACAGTCTATTATACAGCATTATTCACATGTGAATAATATAAATACAGTCTATTATACAGCATTATTCACATGTAAATAATGCTGTATAATAGACTGTATTTATATTATTATAATGCTGTATAATAGACTGACGGCATTATTTGCATGTGAATAATGCTGTATAATAGACTATTTATATTATTATAATGCTGTATAATAGACTGTATTTATATCATTCACATGTGAATAATGCTGTATAATAGACTGTATTTATATTATTCACATGTAAAAAATACCTAAGTGTTTATGGTTTATTGTGAGCGAACTGGGGTGCTGAATATCCCCCCAGGGATCAAGAAAGTACTTTCTATTCTATTTTAACTCCACACGCTGGTGACTTAGTCTCAGTGCTGCTTTCATTATGAAGTATGACTGCTAGATAAGCCGCCATGGGGCCAATGAAAGTTGCGAGTGGCAGCACTTTGATAACGAAGGTGAAAAAACGATTGAATTCCAGCATAGTTTATTAATCACTTATTTGTCTCTTTTAGTGATGTCCTGATACCAATAGTTTGGTACTGGTACCAAAATGTATTCCAAAATAAAAGGAGCCACATTTTTATTATTGGCTTTATTTCAACCGAAATAAACTCTTATGATACATTAAACATGTTTCTTATTGCATTTGAAGAACAATTTAGCAACACAAAATGAACATACTAGACTACTTGTTTTTAAGCAAACAAAAGTGCCTAATTTGGCTGCTGATACATGCAATAACATATTGTGTCATTTGCCATTCTATTATTTGGTCAAAATGATAAGGGACAAGTGGTAGAAGATGAATTAAATTTTAATCTACTTGGTAGTATCTACCGTATTTTTCGGACTATAAGTCGCAGTTTTTTTTCATAGTTTGGCCGGGGGTGCGACTTATACTCAGGAGCGACTTATGTGTGAAATTATTAACACATTACCGTAAAATATCAAATAATATTATTTAGCTCATTCACGTAAGAGACTAGACGTATAAGATTTCATGGGATTTAGCGATTAGGAGTGACAGATTGTTTGGTAAACGTATAGCATGTTCTATATGTTAGTTATTTGAATGACTCTTACCATAATATGTTACGTTAACATACCAGGCACATTCTCAGTTGGTTATTTATGCCTCATATAACGTACACTTATTCAGCCTGTTGTTCACTATTTTTTATTTATTTTGAATTGCCTTTCAAATGTCTATTCTTGGTGTTGGGTTTTATCAAATAAATTTCCCCAAAAAATGCGACTTATACTCCAGTGCGACTTATAAATGTTTTTTTCCTTCTTTATTATGCATTTTCGGCCGGTGCGACTTATACTCCGGAGCGACTTATACTCCGAAAAATACGGTATACATCTGTTGGTTGTAGTCCGGTGCGGCAGATATGTAGAAAAATATTTTTTTATTTTCAAATTTAGTGGGTGCGGCTTAAATACCGGTGAGCTATATAGTCTGTAAAATACAGTTTGTATCAAATTTTTCTCTCAAACATATTTTTACGTGTCTATCGCGGTGTTTATTGACAATGTTTTAACACCCATCCCTATCTCTGTCTGTCTAATGTTTTCTGTGCACGGTCCCTAACAAACTAAAAAAAATTGCTTGGTCTACAGACCTTTTTTTGAACTGCAAACTAACAAAAACGGAATTACTGTTGTACGTTGAAATAAAAAAACAGTAATTACCTGTGCGTTGGGTTTATTGACAAACGCTCCCACTTTCCTTGTGAACGCGTTAAGAGACTGGAGCGGGTCGGCGGGAGAAGCGCTCCTCCTTCCCTCGCCGGTATGGGACAAGATGTCGTCGTCGCCGCTGGGAAGATATGCCGTTAGTACGGGACAACACATCAACTTTATGAAGCAAAGTACCTGCTCCCAGTCGTGTTGCCGATCGTCTCTACCGTCAGGTGGGCATCCGCACCACGGTGAGGCTTTGCTGGATGCAACACCACCCCATCCTCCTTCCCGGCATGCAATGTCTAAGGAAAACAGGTTTACAAGTGTATCACGTCTGGAGCTAACAGCGCCCTCTGGTGGACGAGATATGTAATGTAACTTGAAGGCATCTGCATTTGTATTCCTGTCTTTCCCTTAACACTGAAAACTTAAAGGCCTACTGAAACCCACTACTACCGACCACGCAGTCTGATAGTTTATATATCAATGATGAAATCTTAACATTATAACACATGCCAATACGGCCGGGTTAACTTATAAAGTGACATTTTAAATTTGCCGCTAAACTTCCGGTTCGAAACGCCTCTGAGGATGACGTATGCGCGTGACGTAGCCCGGCGAACACGGGTATGCCTTCCACATTGAAGCCGATACGAAAAAGCTCTGTTTTCATTTCATAATTCCACAGTATTCTGGACATCTGTGTTCGTGAATCTGTTTCAATCATGTTCATTGCATTATGGAGAAGGAAGCCAAGCAAGCAAAGAAGAAAGTTGTCGGTGCGAAATGGACGTATTTTTCGAACGTAGTCAGCCACAACAGTACACAGCCGGCGCTTCTTTGTTTACATTCCCGAAAGATGCAGTCAAGATGGAAGAACTCGGATAACAGAGACTCTAACCAGGAGGACTTTTGATTTGGATACACAGACGCCTGTAGAGAACTGGGACAACACAGACTCTTACCAGGATTACTTTGATTTGGATGACAAAGACGCAGACGTGCTACTGTGAGTATGCAGCTTTGGCTTTTTTTTGCGTATGTACGTAACTTTTTTGAAATATATAAGCTTTATGAACCTTGGGTTAGGTGAACGGTCTTTTGGGCTGAGTGATTGTGTGTGTTGATCATGTGTTTGAATTGTATTGGCGTGTTCTATGGAGCTAGGAGCTAGCAGAGGAGCTAGGAGCTAGCATAACACGTACCGTACCGTACGTGCGCGTCACGTACGTAACTTTTTAAAAATATATAAGCTTTATGAACCTTGGGTTAGGTGAACGGTCTTTTGGGCTGAGTGATTGTGTGTGTTGATCAGGTGTTTGAATTGTATTGGCGTGTTCTATGGAGCTAGGAGCTAGCAGAGGAGCTAGGAGCTAGCATAACAAACACGCAGGTGTTATTATGCAGGATTAATTTGTGGCATATTAAATATAAGCCTGGTTGTGTTGTGGCTAATAGAGTATATATATGTCTTGTGTTTATTTACTGTTGTAGTCATTCCCAGCTGAATATCAGGTACCGTGAGTATGCAGCCTTGGCTGCTAAACATTCGATAACTTGACCGTATGTGCGCGTCACGTACGTAACTTTTTAAAAATATATAAGCTTTATGAACCTTGGGTTAGGTAAACGGTCTTTTGGGCTGAGTGATTGTGTGTGTTGATCAGGTGTTTGAATTGTATTGGCGTGTTCTATGGAGCTAGGAGCTAGCAGAGGAGCTAGGAGCTAGCATAACAAACACGCAGGTGTTTTTATGCAGGATTAATTTGTGGCATATTAAATATAAGCCTGGTTGTGTTGTGGCTAATAGAGTATATATATGTCTTGTGTTTATTTACTGTTGTAGTCATTCCCAGCTGAATATCTCACAGCATCTTCCCTATCTGAATAGCTTCAACTCCCCACTAGTCCTTCACTTGCACTTTACTCATCCACAAATCTTCCATCCTCGCTCAAATTAATGGGGAAATTGTCGCTTTCTCGGTCCGAATCTCTCTCACTTCATGCGGCCATCATTGTAAACAATAGGGAACTTTGCGTATATGTTCAACTGACTACGTCACGCTACTTCCGGTAGGTGCAAGCCTTTTTTTTATCAGATACCAAAAGTTGCAATCTTTATCGTCGTTGTTCTATACTAAATCCTTTCAGCAAAAATATGGCAATATCGCGAAATGATCAAGTATGACACATAGAATAGATCTGCTATCCCCGTTTAAATACAAAAAATTCATTTCAGTAGGCCTTTAACACAATTACATTTTTCCAACACCTTCCTTTGGATGATAAAGGAACACATTTTAGAATAGTATATATTACATAATGTAAATAATACAATTAATGCAATAAACATGTAAAATATTGGGTAAGAGACATGTTTTAGAATGAAAAAAAACTAGAGAAAAATAAATTCACATTACATGGTTCTGAAAATATATATTTTTTAAATATTGGAAGCCTTTTTAATTATTCCGATAAACACACAAATAATTAGGTGACTTTTTATGTGTTTATAATTTTTGACAAGCAATTGACTATTTGCTGTGCTGACCATGCTGCTCCTATTTGACCACGATTTTGATTATTAGTGATATTGCTTACCGATACAGTGTTATGATTGTACTATGGCTGACATTTACATTTCAATTCAAGACATTCATACTTAATTGTTGAAGATATTCACTGGGACATATTTATATCCAACATCTTAGCTCTTGTAGAAAGTAAAATACATTTAGCTGTGTGACTATGGGGGTAATGTTGGTGTATACGAGGTGTGTATAAGCAAATTAATAACACCACAAACAACACAAATTAATACATAAAAGTGTCAACTCGTAAAAATAATCAGTTATAGACACAGAGAAAATGTAGGATTAAATAAAGTATAATCATTTCTTCTACTTTTTGGACATGTTGAATCAATTGTGCAATTGTAACTTTGTGATGTTCCTTAATGTAACTTAACTCCTCTGACATCACTGATTTCTTAGTAGATGAAAGAATTACTACCTGGTTTGGATTGGCAGCAGTGCGACAAAGATCAGGAGTTCCAGGAGGCTGGTAGCACAACCTGGAGGCGTACAGCTACATGTGCACACAAAATAGCACATTCATTTCATTTGTGGGTCAATATGAAGATGTTGTGTTAGATAACAAATGAGGAGGAAGAGAACAAGATACATCTGTGAATTCAACCAGCAGAATTAAGAAAGAAGCCAAGAAAATAAGCAAGTGTGGACTCACAGTGTGAGTGACAAGTCCAGGAACCAATGGGATCTGTGGACTGTCCAGAGGGAGGGCTTTAGACAGCTTGGAAGGAGAAGGACTCAGTGTACAGACACACTGTACAGCAGTCAGATGACAGGAAGGAGAACAAGCAAGTAAGAAAGCGGAGGCAAAGGGAGAGTAAAGAAATTGAGGAGTCTATTTTTACCTGAGAGGGAGGAGAAGTGGAGAAGGAAGTCGTGCAGACCTCCTGCGAATCCTGGACGCCGGAGAACTGGACTCCATCATCATCATCGTCCGGTGGTCTGGTGGGAGAAAAAAAAATAGAATGTTTTGTTTCTCAAATAGTGGGCCAGGACCACCTGGGAGCATACAGAGAGGTATCAGAGTGGGTCGTGAAAAGCCGAGAAAATGTCCAATATGTGTGTCAGCATTAGGGATGATGTTCGAAACCGGTTCTCCCGGTTCTTCGATAAGAAAAGGACCGTTCGATAAGAAAATAACCGATTCCATGGACCCGAATCCCTTTTTTTATTTTTTTGTCCTGTCCAGCTTCTCAGGCAAATCATATAGTTGATGTAGATGCCCGTATCAGCTGTTCAGATTTACTTTACAAAAGAGAAGTGTAGGATAAGGACGTGCAATCATTCCTGGAGGAGGCCACACTGATAGACCCCAGAAGGATGTTCCAATAGCAGCAGAAGTGCACTTTTTGGAGAGCTGTATTATTTTCAGTTTTGTGCCCAAGGGACTGATTTTATTTAACACTATATTATTATTTATACACCTATAGTGATCACAGAGACAGGTTGTTTTTGTGTTACTGTATATATTTGTTTTTCTGAAAAATCCCACTTAATATACTTTGGGTAACAACAGTCAATATTTATTTATTTATTTATTTTTTAGGGGGGTAACAACAGTCAATTTTTTTTTTTTAAATAAAATAAAATAGAGCTTTTGTTAAACCAAATGTTTTTTCTTCCATATACAACAACCTATCTGGATTCGATAAGAGAATCGATAAGGAATCGGTTCGATAAGAGGATTCGATAATGGGCTCGAACTCAATAATTTCTTATCAAACATCATCCCTAGTCTGTATGCTAGTATACAAGTTAGAAAGATACATCAGCCTACAGGTAGGGGCAGCATGGCTCGGTCTAATCAACAAGCTCACGGTTATACCCTGTAGAGGAAGTAAGCACGCAGGAAAACATGTGTACATACAGAGCTAATACCCATTGGGAGTATTTAGTACACAGGAACACATAAGTACAGAGCTAATACCCAGTAGAAGTAGAAGTACACAGGAACACATGAGTACAGAGCTAACACCCAGTAGAAGTAGAAGTACACAGGAACACAGGTGTACAGAGCTAACAGAGGCGAAGAGATGGAGAAGATTGTGACAATCATCAGTAGCAAGGAAAACTAGTGACAATAACCACAATATAAGCTAGCGCTGAATAAAAGTGACCATGAAGTACATCACATATTTACAGTTTCACATTCAAACATGTCTAAAAGGGAGTAAGAAGAAGCAGATCGTATGTGTGTGTGTGATTAAACTGCAAGTGCAATTAATCATTCATCCCAAGTCAAAGCCCGTTTAATGTCAGTACCTGTAGTTGCAGGGCTGACCCATGTTTGCAGCTCGCTGGCCACCACAAGGAGGATCCACAAAGTGGTCCACAATGATCCCCATGATAGGGGCGGATCGCTCAAACTGCCTGCAAGCCAACAAGATGTTTGTTGGAATCAATGAGGTGTAGTCTATAAAGACAATTGTATGATTTAGAATTTGAAAAGCAAATACTCTGTGTGTTACCTGTTGGACATAAAAGCCAGGTTGGTGCGATAAGCACAGGAAAGTGTGATGGTACCAACAGGGGTGCCCACAACACCAACACGCACCGTCTGGAAACCTAAACAAACAACGGTATTTTACAAGCTCACCACCTGCGCTCAAGACATGACAGATTTACTGTATGCGACACACATGCATGTTTGGAATCTGCTGCTGCACAGACTGCACGGAAAAATCATAACTACCTTCTCCAAATCCGCTCATCTGAACTTCCCCGAAGTAGATCCTAGACGCAAAAGACATGCAGAAACAATAAGCTGACTGGTTGTTTACACAGTAAAAACCCAAGATTTATACATGTATTTATATTTATGTTCAAGTGAAAGTAAAAAAATGTGAATATCGTGCAAAGGTTCATTAATTCCAGCAATTAGATTTACAAGGTAAAACTAACATAAAACATTGGCTAATAACATGCAACTCAAGATGTTTCTAACCATTATTTTGATTATTATGGCTTACGGCAGTGATTCTGAAACTGTGGTACGTATAACCATTACAGTGTTTTATTTTCCTATATTCAAACTGTGGTCAAAACCACTAAATGTACTTGTTAATTAAAAAAATTTGGTGAATACTTACGCGTACTACACTACTGCTTTTTAATGTTGGTCATTAGAGCCAAGTTTTTTCTGAGGTTATGCCTTGTGAAAAAAGTTTGAGAACCACTGGCTTACAATTTATGAAAACCTCAGAAAATTTTGGGTTTTCGAAAGCTGTAAGTTGTGATCATCAAAATTATAACAAATAAAAGGCTTGACATATCACATGTAATGAGTTTATATCACATATTAGTTTTAATACTTGAAGTTGAATTGCTGAGATGAAAAACATGGTATTTAAATCTTATGAGTTTCACCTATATATCATTCTTACTTGATAGTGAGTGATTGAAATACTAAAAGAAAATGCAAATGTAACTCACCTGTATAATATGACATAGTCATGTCCCTGTTTTCTGGAAAGTTTATAGGCAGGTGTTACTCTGGTGATGGCCAGCAGAGACTTCAGAAGGACAGACAGTCGGTTGTAGACGGTGTATGACACTTTTATGTCTTTATCACACCTACAAAAGAAATAAACACATTTGAATACAATCACCATAATAAATATTACAAACATATTTGAGCTTGATCTTCTTACAAACATATTTGTAACAAAAAAACTCACTTTTCATTCATCTCCAGGCACCAAGTCTCTAATTCCATCGAGTCCCCCTAAAATAAAGGTAGATGATGACGTTAAGTTATTTATCAATGCTACAGATTTGACTTTATGTTCACATTCCACATAAGAGAAAAACACGCTACAGTGGGTTTATCGATGCCACAAACGTTGAGAATTTTACCTCTGAGGTCTTGAGGGAGATCTCCACGCACATTGAGTGTCCCACTCCTGGGAGTTGACCTGCCAGTGCTTTCTTGGCTTCATGAGTCACCTCTGGGATGTCTTTGATTGCTAAGTTAAACTGGAAAAAAGTACCTTTCAGTATCTATGCAGTATGTTACATTGTTCAAATTAAAGCAATGACTATTTAAAACAATGCTCAAAGTTTTACCCAATCAGAACCAGTAGGGGATGACGAAGAGCGAGTGCAGATCTTCTCACCAAGGCGAGCCTGGACTATCACCTGAACGGTCTATGAATGAGGAAAAAAATGTACTTACTAAAACAAAAATCATAGAGGAAGGCACTGTGGTTTTTTTGTTTCCCCGCCAATTGCTCAACAATGTCATTTAAAGGGGAAACACACTTTTTTTTAAAACTTTGCCTATCATTAACAATCCCTATGTAAGACAAGAACAAAAACAAGTCATTAAATACGGAAAGGACTAAGTGGCTAACAATGCAGCCAATGGGAGTAATCTATTGCGCCCTTAAGCCCTCCAAAAAACATCCAAAACCCACCAACGATACTCCATCTTGTGACCTGAATATTAACCAAACTACTTTTAGTGGTGCTGTGATCACAGAGAGCTATCTAGCTTATGCAGCTACAGTGCTGACATAGAGTCGTTGAGCTTCTGCCTCGCCTCTGAGCTGGTGAAAGTTAATTTGAGATTATTAATAATGCCTCTCACTTGGATAATAGAAGGTTTTAGCCATAAACCGATAAATTGGTCAACTTTGACATTCAACGCATGGCAAAAAGCAAAGCTTGTTTGCGGACACCTTTTCTTTTTTAACCTACAGGTGAATTATGATTAAATCTTCATCCACACAAAAATATATAAATCAATCAAAGACTATTCAAAATCAAAGTGTAGTTCCCCTTTAAAGCCTTATTCAGCTGTTTACTGACATATATTATTCATGTTTAAATAAATTTTACTGCAAATGAATATCAGCTCGTATCGGCCTTCTTGACAACTAAGAATCAGTATACGTCCTAAAAAAAACACATCGGTCGAACTCTCGTTAGAATGCATAATAAAAGAAAACGTGTGCTTGTCTCACATTTAGATTGTGAATGATAGGCAAAATCCCCCCCAAATGAGTGTAGTACCCCTTTAAGATGAATATCATTGCTTTCTCACCTTCAAGGCAAAGAACTTGATGAACTTGTCCAAGTCCTTTTTATCCTGGAGGCTCAGGTCACTATCCATGTTGACACGAGCCTGCAACCATGAGCACACACTGAAGATGCTCAAACCACATGAAAAAGAGCTATTATAAAAATTTAAAAAAAGTTACTAAATATACATGAATATCTGAACGTGTAGCAAGAGAACACTTGTGTTGTTGTATTCAATTTACGCAACAAAGCCACTCAAATCCTATTTGACAAAAAAAGGTTCAATGCAGTGTTTTTCAACCTTTTTTGAGCCAAGGCACATTTTTTTCCTTTAAAAAAATAGGGAGGCACACTACCAGCAGAAAAGGTTAAAAAATGAAACTCCACCAGGTTGTCGCGCCTTATTTTGAGTTTGTTGTTGTTTCCTGTGTGTAGTGCTTTAGTTCCTGTCTTGCGCTGTTATTTTGGTGACCCTTACTGTTTTGTTGGTGTTCTCCTGTAGCAGTTTCACGCCTTCCTTTGACTGCTATTGCCCGCACCTGCTTTGTTTTCGCAATCAAGACTATTTAAGTTGTGCGTACGCTATCCTTCTTTGTGGGGACATTGCGGATTGTCATGTTATGTACGGATGTACTTTGTGGACGCCGTCTCTGCTCCACACGCTGTAAGTTTTTGCTGTCGTCCAGCATTGTTTTTTTAAATTTTGTAGCCAGTTTAGTTTTACTTTTGTTTTGCATAGCCATCCCTATGCTTCAATGCCTTTTCCTAGCAGGACTTGCCTTTTGTTCATTTTTGGTTGAAGCGTTACAAACCTTTTTACCTGTACGCTGTCTCCCGCCGTACTCTACATATTGGGATCACGACAAACCATCCTCGACGCATTCCGACTTCTACAAAGCAATGAACTATCTGCTGCCACCTACTGATATGGAGTACTACATGGTTGCACTAGTGCAGTGTTTTTCAACCGCTGTGTCACTAGTGTGGCGTGAGATATTGTCTGGTGTGCCGTGGGAAATTATGCAACTTCACTTAATTGGTCCAAAAAATATTTTTTGCAAATCAATAATCATAACAATGTGCCGTTGTCTAGTGCCTGTGCTGTGTAGAGCTTGGCAGGGTAACCATGTAATACTCCATATCAGTAGGTGGCAGCAGGTAGTTCAATGTTTTGTAGAAGTCGGAACGCGTCGAGGATGGTTTGTTGTGATCCCAAAATGCAAAGAGCACAGCGGGAGACACTGTGCAGGTAAAAAGGTATGCAACGCTTAAACCAAAAATGAACAAAAGGCAAGTCCCGCTAGGAAAAGGCACTGAAGCATAAGGATGGCTACGCAAAACAAAAGTCAAACTGAAATGGCTACAAAGTAAACAAAAACAGAATGCTGGACGACAGCAAAAACCTACAGCGTGTGGAGCAGAGACGGCGTCCACAAAGTACATCCGTACATGACATGACAATCAACAATGTCCCCACAAAGAAGGATAGCGTACGCACAACTTAAATACCGTATTTTTCGGAGTATAAGTCGCTCCGGCCGAAAATGCATAATAAAGAAGGGAAAAAACATATATAAGTCGCACTGGAGTATAAGTCGCATTTTTTGGGGAAATTTATTTGATAAAACCCAACACTAGGAATAGACATTTGAAAGGCAATTTAAAATAAATACAGAATAATGAACAACAGGCTGAATAAGTGTACGTTATATGACGCATAAATAACCAACTGAGAACGTGCCTGGTATGTTAACGTAACATATTATGGTAAGAGTCATTCAAATAACTATAACATATAGAACATGCTATACGTTTACCAAACAATCTGTCACTCCTAATCGCTAAATCCGATGAAATCTCATACGTCTAGTCTCTTACGTAAATGAGCTAAATAATATTATTTGATATTTTACGGTAATGTGTTAATAATTTCACACATAAGTCGCACCCCCGGCCAAACTATGAAAAAAACTGCGACTTATAGTCCGAAAAATATGGTAGTCTTGGTTGCGAAAAACAAAGCAGGTGCGGTCAATAGCACTCAAAGGAAAGCGTGAAGCTGCTACAGGGGAACACCAACAAAACCAGAAGGGTCACCGAACTAACAGCGCAAGACAGGAACGCTTAAACCAAAAATGAACAAAAGGCAAGTCCTGCTAGGAAAAGGCACTGAAGCAAAACAAAAGTCAAACTGAACTGGCTACAAAGTAAACAAAAACAGAATGCTGGACGACAGCAAAAACTTACAGCGTGTGGAGCAGAGATGGCGTCCACAAAGTACATCCGTGCATGACATGACAATCAACAATGTCCCCACAAAGGAGGAGAGCGTAAATAGTCATGATGGCGAAAACAAAAGCAGGTACGTGGACCCCGACTTAAACAAGTTGAAAAACTTATTCAGGTCAATTGTACGGAATAATACTACTATAAAAGTTTCAATCAATCAATCAAAATTCAAAAGTACGGGCAATAGCACTCAAAGGAAGGCGTGAAGCTGCTACAAGAGAACACCAACAACACAGGAAGTGTCACCAAAATAACAGCGCAAGACAGGAACTAAAGCACTACACACAGGAAACAACAACACACTCAAAATAAGGCAATACAACCTGGTGGAGTTTCATTTTTTTAACCTTTTCTCCTGGTGTTGTGCCTCCGTATTTTTTTTTTAATGAAAAAAATGTGCCTTGGCTCAAAAAAGGTTGAAAAACATTGCAATATTGTACATCCCAGAGTTTCTACTTAGTATACTATCTTACCATTTTTAAAAGAGAAACACTTGTTAAAGTGTATTAAACCATTTATAGATAGATATGCCGTTTCTCAGAGAAGCAGCTTTACAGTGACTTTGCCAATGCGTGGATTTTAGCAGTAATGCGATGCTGGAAAGAAAGAATATAACGTTTATTGCTGCAAACCTTTTTTAAAGCAGAAGCGTTTGTGGTCGTTAGATAGCAAATGAGGCCTCCACGTCACCATTAGACTGCACGTTGACATGTGGAGGAAACGTCAAACCACTGACCAGCACAATATTATGTACAATAGTCGTGCTGATTTATCATTGTATGTATTAAAAACGTTCAATAGTTTCTCTACCATAAGAACTGATCAATTATTAGCATGTAAGCTAATGCTAGCTAGCCAGCTAGCTAGACGCCACGCACTTTAACCCCTGCTGCAAAAACAAAAAAACCTTACATTAGTTTTCCCTTCAGCAACGCAGCTCCGGTGAAGTACAAATCAAGTCAACGAATATGACATTTAATGTCACTTTCTATCAACGTTAATACGCCCAATTCTAATGTTAACAACGTCAAAACAGGCTGTGCTCTGTTTATCTTCCCCATCTCAGCATATTTGGCTAGCAACACTTTCCCAACGGCACTTTCGTTATTACGTATTGGAAATAAAATAAACATAGATAATTGTGTCATATGTTAATACATTTGCATTATATAGAATACTGATAGTACATCAAAATAGTAGTCTGAATAAAAAAAAAAACATGGTGAATTTATTTGGCGAATCTGCGAGCAAGTGCGGTGAGTTAGTTTCCTTGAAATACGTTGAAGGTGCATTTGGAGTACATACAACATGGCGATATCAATAGCCGTTCTGGATTGCGACCTACTGTTGCATGGTCGGGGCCACAAGACCCTGGACCGCTTCAATCTGGACTCGGTGTCTGACGAATTCCTCCTCGCACAATTTGGCTTCCCCAGACACTTTATCCTGTATTTGGTGGAGTTGCTCAAAGAGGTAACATAATGTGACGTCACACTTGATTTGGAACCAGGTCTTAGTCGTACTGAATCCGTACTATGTTGTGTTGCAGTGCCTGTGTAGACCCACACAGAGGTCCAGAGCCATCAGTCCCGAGGTCCAGATTCTGGCTGCTTTGGGCTTCTATACATCAGGTTCTTTTCAAACATCCATGGGCGATACCATCGGAATCAGCCAGGCGTCCATGTCCAGATGTGTGTCCAATGTAACCAGTGCTCTGGTTGAGAAAGCCTCCCAGTTCATCACATTTAACAGGTCTTATCAAAAGGGACAAGCGGTAGAAATTGGATGGATAATAAGTATGGAGTGAAATGACTGCCAACATTTCACAAACACACAAAAATGTTTTAAATCACGCCCAACGATTTGCAGGTAAAAAAAATATATATATTTCCTGCAAGTATAACAACTATTTTCTGCAAGTAAAAAACGATTTCCAAAAAAAAACACAAACATTTGCAAGCGATTTGCAAGTATGAAACCAATTTTCTGATAGTAAACAAACGATTTTGAAGTTAAAAAAAATTTTTGCAAATAAAAAACGCTTCGCAAGTATGAAAACAATTTTCTGTCATTATAAAAGCGATTTGCAAGTATAAAAAAAAATGATTCGCAAGTATAAAAACAATTGTCGTCTATTAAAAAAACTATTTGCAAAAATAAAAAAAAATGTCTTCAATTAAAAACGATTTGAAAGTAAAAAAAAAAAATTCTTCAATAAAAAAACGATTTACAAGTATAAAAAAGCAATTTGTGCAAGTAAAAAAAACGATTCTCAAGTATAAAAACAATGTTGTGCAAGTAAAAACATGAATCGCAAGTAAAATATCGATTCGCAGGGATAAAAATAATTTTCTTCAATTAAAAAATGTTTTCAAGTAACTAAAAGATATGCCATAAAGCAAGCAAAAAAACAATTTTCTTAAATTAAATAATTAATTTGCAAGTAAATAAAACAATTTTCTGCAAGTAACAAAAAGATCCTCAAGTATACATTTTTTTTCTCGTTAATTAAAAAAAAACAATTTCCGAGTAAAAAAAAACTGTTTTTTGTAAGCAAAAAAAAAAAGATTCGCAAATATTAAAACTATTTTCTGATAGTAAAAAAATTTTTCGAAGTAAAAAAAAAAGAAAAAAAGATTCGTAAGTATAAAAACAATTTTTGTTAATTAAAATAACAATTTCCAAGTAAAAAAAAAAAAGATTATTGCAAGTAAAAAAACAGTTTTTTGCAAGTAAAAAAAACGATTTTACAAGTATGAAAACAATTTTCTGTAATTATAAAAGCAATTCGCAGGTATAAAATAAAATTTTGCAGGTAAAAAACGATTCGCAAGTATAAACTTCTTCTATTAAATAAACAATTTTTAAAAAAATAAATACAATTCTTCAATTAAAAACGATTTGAAAGAAAAAACAAACAATTATTTCAATTAAAAAAAAGATTTACAAGTAAAAAAAAAAGAAGCTATTAGTGCAAGTAAAAAAAACAATTCTCAAATATAAAATGTTGTGTATTGTTTTGTTGATTGATTAATAAATTCATTAAAAAAAAAAAAAAAAGTATAAAAACAATTCTGTGCAAGTAAAAACATGATTCGACATCCGCCAAAAATAACAAAGAAGAAGCAGCAGGGTGGGGAGTAAAATGGCGGTCAGAAGAGAGGGGAAACAAGCTCAACCTGTAAGTTAACATGTAAGGTGTTCTGAGTTGCTTACTGCCAAAAGTTTTAATTTGGGGGAAATTGTTTTTTTACTTGCAGAATTATTGTTTTTTTAACTGAAGACATTTTTTGTTTTACTTGCAAATCTTTGGGCAGGAGTAAAAACATTTTAGTGTGTTTGTGGAGTTTTGGCAGTAATTTCACTCCATAAATAAAAATGAGCCATTGAATGTGTTTATCGCGCAATCAACATTGTTTCCTGCACAGAGACACTGCCATCAGAGAGCAGACGTCCCAGGAGTTCCAGAGGGTGGCGGGATTGACAGGAGTCCTGGGAGTGCTGGACTGCGTTCAGGTCTCCATCAAAGCTCCGAACAGCGAAGACTCGTCGTACGTGAACAAGAAGGGCTTCCACTCCATCGGCTGTCAGATAGTATGTGATGCCAGGGGCTTGTTGCTCAGCGCCGAAACTCACTGGCCCGGCGGGCTCAAAGGCGTGGAGGTTTTGGAGAGATCTGCCCTTTACAAACAACTACAGGAAACCCAGGAGGGTTATTTGCTGGGTAATCAGGGTTTGTGTGGAGTTTATATTCCCTGATGTGTTGAAGCTAAAGGGTTTCTCTTTGTTAGGTGACAGCCGTTATCCCCTGAAGACCTGGTTGATGACCCCAGTGGCGTGTCCACAAACCCCTGCAGAGTTTGAATATAATCTTGCTCACGCAGCGACTCACGAAATAGTGGACAGAACGTTTAGAGCCATCCAGACCAGATTCAGATGTTTAGATGGCACCAAAGGATACTTGCAGGTACAGTGGAGTCTCAATTTACAAACGTAAATGAGTTTTGAACAGGGTTCGTGATTCGAAAAATGTGTCTAGTGAAGCAAATTTCTCAATAAACAATGTAAATATGAATAATGGGTTCCAGCCTCGACAAAAGTCCACATTTTAGTTTAGGTTTGTACACTTTGAACACAATATAAAGGGCTACAGCAGGGGTGCCCACTACTTTTCAATTGACCAAGTCGAGGGGATCTACCTCATTCATGTATATCATTTATATTTATTTATTTATGAAAGAGACGTTTTTGTTTACAAGTTAAAGGTGTTTAATGATAATACAAGCATGTTTAACACATATAGATTCATTTCTTTCATGAAGACAAGAAAATAAGTTGGTGTATTACCTGATTCTGATGACTTGCATTGATTGGAATCAGACAGTGGTGATGATAACGTCCACATTTTCAAATGGAGAGAAAAAAATATCACATGAAAGTGGTTGGTTTTTGGCATCTTATTTGTTCAGCTTCCATACTTGTTTTTACACACTTTACAAGAAATATATTGATGGCAAACTCTGTGTCTTGCCAGCTTGTGCCCGCCAGCTTTCTGAGACTCTTATTTTGTTTGCGCAGGCAGGATGAAGCAGCGCTTTTATTGGGAAGATAGGAACTGTGCAGTCGGTCTTTAGAGTTTTGACGGCAGGTACGGCGTGAGAGTCTGTTAAAATAGTGTTTCTCAACTCATTTTTTCTTAATAATCTCACAAAACCCTTGAGTGCCGTGAATGTCAGTAAAGTGACGTATTGGTGAAGATTGATGAGCGCTCATTTTTAGGTCTATTTTTTTTTTTTCCCTGGCTGGCGAGCACTGACACATCCTCCGCGATCGACCGGGAGCTCGCGATCGACGTAATGGGCATCCCTGGGCTTCAGAGTATCGCATATCAAACAAACATAACAAGGAGGTGATGAACAAGCCAAAACGATGACGACAAGCCCTCACAAATGATCAGAAATCACAAAAGTCCTTAACTTTACCAACCATGTTGTAATAAACATTTTAAAAAATAATACCAATTAGACCAGAGGTCGGGAACCTTTTTGGCTGAAAGAGCCATGAAAGCCAAATATTTTAAAATGTGTTTCCGTGAGAGCCATATTATATTTTCTACACTGAATACAACTAAATGCGTGCATTTTTAAGTAAGACCAACATTTTTAGAGTATAATAAGTCTCTTTTTCTTTTTAATAACATTGTTATTCTGAAGCTAACCAATAATAAATAAAATACTTGCGACTTCTTGAACAGGTGCGGTAGAACACGGATGGATGGATTTTAATGCATGAGAATATTTTATATTTTGAACGTTATTTTTAACACTGGGATTACCAGCGGAATAATTCGTTACTTATCGTGTTAAGCAATGTCAGCTAAAATGTATCTGAGAGCCAGATGCAGTCATCAAAAGAGCCACATCTGGCTCGAGAGCCATGGGTTCCCTACCCCTGAGTCTTATACAGTAAATTAACATTGGCAAAGGTCCTTTCGTGATCTGCGCCTTTGCAGAGGAGGCGAGAAAGGATGTCCTGTGTGCTTTGGAAGAGGTACGAATCCGGCTTCCTCAATCTCTTCAATGCGAGCAGGCACAAAATGGCTGCCTGTGAGACACAAAATAAACAAATGAACTGTTTGTACACAGATATTGCGCAATCTAAAAGTTTGTAAACCAAAACGTTTATAAAGAGGGGTTTGTAAATTGAGGTTTATCATCAGGAACATGTGCATGAATTCAACCAGTGATGTCGTACCCCCCTTCTGCACAGTACTCGCCCGAGAGGAGCTCGTCCATCGTGTTGGCCTGTTGTGTCCTCCACAACGCCTCACTGCAGTCGGGATTGGACGCTTGGACTCTGGAGAGGACGGACCCTCTGGAGCAGCCCGAACCTCTGGAGCAGAGACCCGAGGACCGTGACGTCCAGGCGGAGGAGATGCGTCAACAGCTCATCCTCAAACACCCCAGCTGATGCGTGCTTGGACTCGCACGAGACGGACACAGACGTTCTATTCGGAGCAAGCAAGTCCACAGACACGGTGTTGCTGATGCAGATTTTTAATATTTTGCTGGTTTCTACTCTACGGACTAGACTACGATAACATAGGAATATAAGGAAGAACATGCAAGACGCTGTACAGCAAACCCAAACAACAACAATCTTTTGTGGAAATTGCTTGATTGATTTTCTCCTCAAGCATTTGTGAGCCCGCTGTCCCAAATATTTAGCTTCATTGTTGCCCAAGTTTTGGGAAAAGCGACCCAACCTCTCCATCCATCTCCCTAAAACCACCGCTTGGGCTCATATTTACAACAGCACATGATCTATACTGTATGTACACTGATTTATGGACACTGCTGAGGCACCCGGGACAAGAGGACATGTTGTGACTAGACCAGTGGTTCTTAACCAGGGTTCGTTCGAACCCTAGGGGTTCGGTGAGTCGGCCTCAGGGGTTCGGCGGAAGTCAAGACACACCCGACTCATCGTGTAAATACAAACTTCTCCCTATCGGCGTATTACGGATACGGCAACAGCTTACTGGCTTGCAGGTGTGTAATTTGTTGTGAGTTTATGCACTGTGTTGGTTTTGTTCTTTGAACAAGGTGATGTTCATGCAGGGTTCATTTTATGCACCAGTAAAAAAAACATGGTAACACTTTAGTATGGGTAACATATTCACCATTAATTACTTGCTTATTAACATGCAAATTAGTAACATATTGGCTCTTAACTAGTCATTATTAAGTACTTATTAATGCCTTATTCTGCATGGCCTTATTATAACCCTAACCCCCTGACCCTAACCCTAACCAAATAACTCTAAATTAAGTCTTTATTACTTAGAATATGTTCCCCTAGTGTCCAAATAACTCTAAATTAAGTCTTTGTTACTTAGAATATGTTCCCCTAGTGTCCAAATAACTCTAAATTAAGTCTTTGTTACTTAGAATATGTTCCCCTAGTGTCCAAAAAACTCTAAATTAAGTCTGTTACTTAGAATATGTTCCCCATACTAAAGTGTTACCAAAAACATATAACTTTGTCTTGAATTTGAGAAAAAAAACCATTTTATTTTTCACTGAAGAAGGGTTCGGTGAATGTGCATATGAAACTGGTGGGGTTCGGTACCTCCAACAAGGTTAAGGACCACTGGACTAGACCAAACCAAATACAACCAGAGACAGGTCTGTTCATTGTGGTGTTTGGGGGACATAGATCTTTAGAGCACACTGAAATGTTTACATTTATTCTCAACCCCGAGAGGGACAAGTGGTAGAAAATGGATGGATGATCAGAGCAATGGTGGAGGTAATTATTACCCACCTGAAGTAGGGCTTTTTTTTTTTGTAATTCATCAATATACATGCTCTTTCTACAGACATAAAAAAACAGAAGATACATTACTGTCGCACAAGAATTATTTGACATTAAACTTAAATGTCACAATCTAGTTAGGTTGTGGAAATTTGGGTCAATGTCGAATACTTTTGCTGTGACTTCAATGTGTCTTTCATATTAAGGATTTCTTTTTTGTGCGATAAAACAGAATTCGGGGAAAAACGACACAAACCCCCAGTTTGACGCTCACAAAACAGCACTTGAATTACACACCACCAACGGTCAACACAACATGTCATTGTTTTATGCAACAAAAAAGCAAATTAGCTCTTTCTTTATGCTTGCAATATATTACGAACCGATGTAATTTTTGTCTCTTTTACATTATTTAAAAAAACAAGACAATACAAACTAATGTTAAAATCAGTACACATGTATTTTTTTTTGTTGCATAATTTAAATATGCTTGATTTTGATGCTGCAAATATATTATATATACATTTTTGAACTCCATAAAAATACATGTATGTCACGTTTCCCACCGTCTGTCAGATATCTCTAATAAGAAAATAAGGTTGTAATTTTTGAATTCAAGTTGAGTAGACCTCACACATAGATGAACTGGTCTGTTAAAATGCTCTAATCCTTAGAGGGGTTATTTGGTTGTCTCCCTAAGCCTTTTATTTAAGGCCAAGTGGTCAAACGCAAGTGGAAGGCACTTAAATGACTTCCTGTGTAGAAGGACACCAACATGCCTCGTTTAAAACATGTTGGTGGGTGTCAGTGGAATGCACAAGTTGAAATAAAAAAAAACCCACAGTGGAGGTCCATACGTGCTTGCATGAATGAGATCTGTGATGTCATTCACTTCAACTCAAAGTTACATTATCATAATAAATACGGGCAGGTAAACTTTGTGTAAGGAGTGGCTGCAATGAAGTTTGAGGGGGCGGCTATTGCAGTCGGTATCTTCTGGGATGTGACGGGAATGATGCTTCAGGTTGTCTGTCAGAAGAATTCTGAAACCTCCTTTGGTTTCGTTTCTCTGGGGAGGAAAAGTAGACATCAATGTCAGTAGTGGTGGTTTGTGTACACCCGTCATGGGTTTTTAGGCCCTTAAGGACTTATATCATGGATGTCAAGCTCGTTTTGAGGGCCACATCGCAGTTGTGGCTGCCCTAAGAGGGTCACTTGTGACAGTAAATATTAGAGATGTCCGATAATATCTGACCGCCGATATTATCGGCCGATAAATGCTTTAAAATGTAATATCGGAAATTATCAGTATCTGTTTCAAAAAGTAAAATTTATGACTAAAACGCAGCTGTACGGAGGAGTGGTACACGGACGTAGGGAGAAGTACAGAGCGCCAATAAACCTTAAAGGCACTGCCTTTGCGTGCCGGCCCAGTCACATAATATCTACGGCTTTTCACTCACACAAGTGAATGAAATGCATACTTGGTCAACAGCCATACAGGTCACACTGAGGGTAGCCGTATAAACTACTTTAACACTGTTACAAATATGCGCCACACTATGAACCCACACCAAACAAGAATGACAAACACATTTCGGGAGAACATCCGCACCGTAACACAACATAAACACAACAGAACAAATACCCAGAACCCCTTTGCAGCACTAACTCTTCCGGGTCGCTACAATATACACCCCCCATCTCCCCCCGCCCCCGCCCACCTCAACCTCCTCATGCTCTCTCAGGGAGAGCATGTCCCAAAATCCAAGCTGCTGTTTTGAGGCACGTTAAAAAAAAAAAGCACTTTGTGACTTGAATAATAAATATAGCAGTGCCATGTTGGCATTTTTTTCCATAACTTGAGTTGATTTATTTTGGAAAACCTTGTTACATTGTTTAATGCATCCAGCGGGGCATCACAACAAAATTAGGCACAATAACGTGTTAATTCCACGACTGTATATATCGGTATCGGTTGATATCGGAATCGGTAATTAAGAGTTGGACAATATCGGAATATCGGATATCGGCAAAAAAGCCATTATCGGACATCTCTAGTAAATATGTATGAATATTAATGTATAATTGCCTAATGATATTAATACTAATTGCCAATGTATTTGATTACATTTGTTTTATGTACAAATTGATGGATTTGTATTTATTCCAATTCTAAATCGATTTACAATTTTGAGAATTGACAAAAAAATAGAATTTTTTGGGCAATTTTTTCTGTTAAATACATTTTTAAAGACGCTTGTATAAGCCATACGTCAGCAGCAAAGAGGAGCTTTTGTAACTTATAACCTGTTTTAAAAAGGCTGTATTATAATTAATATACCTGGTATAATATATCACGAGAATCGTGCCGAATCGGGAATCCATTCTGAATCAAATCGTGAGCTGCCCAAAGATTCCCACTTCTCGATATATGTATAGTATTTATTTTTATATTAACAAATGTTTGTAATATATGCTAATATAATGTGTTGCATGAGCAGATAATACTTTTAAAATACATGGACTTACATGCAGCACATGCACATTTTTCTGTCAAAATAAAAATAAAAAAAAATTTAGTAACGAGTGTGGCTTTATTGATGCACATTATTTCCAAGGTTTTGCAGGCCACATAAAAATATGTGGCCTTGAGTTTGACACCTGTGATTTATATTAACGGATACTTTCCCAGAAAGGAATAATAATATAATGGCCTAAATGTATATGACACACACATGATTCACGTGATGTCTTTACATACAGTTCTGACCCAGGGCTGAGCTATAGGTGGTGCTGGGGGCTTTTTCGCCCGGTATCACAGGCTTTAAAAGGCCTGGTCATGTGCCAGATTTGTTCCGCCACTGGTTCTGACCAAAGATGAAGCGTGCAGGGCTGCTGAGGTTGCAGTGGAAAACCGTACCTGTGGTCCAACTTGGGCCCGGTTGTGTTGTTCCTGTGAGCATCAGCTGTGTAGCGGCTCGTCTGAAAGCTACTTTGTGACTCTATCCTCTCCACTAGTAATGTCTTTGGTGCATCCTCTAGTGGAGATCCTCCATCGTAGAAGAGGAGGCTTCGGGATCGGACTGCAACACACATAGAAAAGTATCCCGTTAATACTAGAAGAGAGAATAAGGCCACACGGCATGAGGTCTTGTCTATGGAATGCACTCATATTAATGTGATTAAGTAAGGAGACCGCAAACTAATTAATCTAAAAATGGATCTGGCTAGTCATGCCCTAGTTATTCTTTTCTTTATTATATTCTTTTCTCCAGAGTACTTTGGTTTCTACCTTGAAGCGCTTTCATTAAAAATGTGCAGTATCTGACATGCCCACATACCCTGAGTGGTGGTATATAGGTCCTCTGACTGGGTGGAGGGAGGGGAAGGGGCTTGTATGGAGGAGGATGTGGCATCAGTTATGAAAGAGAGGGAGGAGAGGCGAGGAGAGAAGGAGCCCAATACCAGGACAAAACACAAGGCCATCATCTGCATAGAGAGAAGGACAGAACACTCTTGTGGCTTTTGTGCAAATTTGACATCCACAGGGAAGGCAAAGACATCCAAACACTTACCATGAGGCACGTCCCTGTTTGAGTTGAGGCCATTTTACAAGAGCGTGGGACAACCTTCCCTGAAATAAGCGACTGCAGTTTCTGAAGCTGCTGTAGGAGAGTCCTGCAGACAGGTGAGGTACAGGAAGAGAAATTAACACTCGTGGTTTTAGTTCATTTCGTCCAAATATCATCACAACTGCCGCGTTTACTACTTCATACTTCTTACAGTCACACAGAGTCAGGCTGATAGAAGAATATAGTATGGCGTTTTTTGTAGCAACTGGAGAGCAGGGTTCTCATGGTATGTGCTGCAATGACACAATCCACCACTGAGGGGAGACAAAACCCCAAGGAGCCCTCACATAGGTCCCCATTTGAAGGTTTGAGTGGAGCTGTTATGCATGTTCAACAACAGCCATTGGCTCAGTCACTCAGAGGGAAACCACAGCGACCCAATGAATTACTGTCCGTTCCAAATATTCAACTGGCACAACAAGCGAGTCATGCAGTCAGTCACTCCCCAAGTCCTCCTTAGTCCTGTTGAAAACGTGACCAAGTAGTTAAGCATGGCCAACATTGAGGAACGGATAAAGATGAGCACCATATTCCCACCTCAACACACACTTTGATGTCAAACCGCAATGACTGATGGTTGTTTTGAATGTGCAGCACGTATAAAAAGTTCCTCAGTAAACGTGGTTGGATTGAACTCGGCAAGTCAGCGTGTTAAACACAACCACCACGTCACATACATTAGTAACTGTGTGTTAGGACCGTGGATACAAACTGAATGCAATATGGGATGGTATTGCGAGCCAAACGACCACTAATAACTGGATGGAAGACACCAGGATGTTTTTTCTTCTCTTTAGAGTTGCTATACTGACTCATAGGGGGGTGTTGAAGAAAGCTTTGATTACATACTGCTGCAGACAGAACCCACCACCATCACCACCAGTGCTTCCATCCACACCCCTATACAGAATCTCTTCAACATAATAGGACTCATATCTTAAATACATGAACTCTACACAGACTGCAGACACGGAAAAGGTAGTGATTGTTATTTTTCTGGCATAAGAGATGACAGTCACTCCTGCAGAACATCGAGCGGCATTCTTCACGCTGATAATCCAATTCATTTTGTCTGCATGTATAATTATGGTTTATGCCAAGCCTGGTAAAACACATTCATGCAGAGCACAACAAGGGCCCTACTGAAATTGCAGTGTTTTTTCTTCTATGCCAGTGGTTGTTAACCTGGGTTCGATCGAACCCTAGGGGTTCGGTGAGTCGGCCTCAGGGGTTCGGCAGAGCGGAGGTCAAGACACGCCCGACTCATCGTGTAAATAAAAACTTCTCCCTGTCGGCGTATTATGGATACCCCCAAACAATGTTCCCTCTAATTTTCCATATGTGTGAGCAAAGGCAAAAACTCCGTGAGCATTCGGTGGAGCACATGTGAGCGACGTCAGACGTGCACATGCACTGTGGTCACACGTGCAGCACACCTGTCCCAAACCTGACTAAATAACAAGTTCAATGTTTTATTATTGTAATCAAATGACAGCAGTCATTTCCATGAGATTATTTTCTAATATAAGTGTTTTGGCCCACTTACAATGACTATAACATATTGTTTTTCATGAGCTGTGTACTAGTATTATGTCTGGGTGGGGGTCCTACTTTGGAAATAATATGTATCCCTTTCAGATATCGCATTTAGTTCCCACTAAAACATTCACATGTTGCACAATGAGATGTAAACATGGGATCATGTGTGCATTCCTGTAACTTTCTGTTTGTAAAATATATCTTTATTAGTATTTTTTTAATATAATAACATCATTTTATGATTACGGTTCGGGTTTGGTGAATGCGCATATGAAACTGGTGGGGTTCGGTACCTCCAACAAGGTTAAGAACCACTGTTCTATACTATATAGGCCTATATATACATGCACGAAAAGTCCCCATATTTTGCAGGCACGTCAGGTATGCCGAAAAATGTTATATTTTTTAAGGTCCTGAAAATTGAAATTCAAAATTGGCTCTCTAGAACAGTGATGTATGTCCAAACTACGGTCTGCGAGCCATGTGCGGCCCGCCGACGTCCTCAATTTGGCCCGCAAGATGTCATAAGTTTAATAAGGAAACTTACCCCCAGGGTATATACTATACCATCAACCTGCCAGGGACTGCAGGTGGAAGTTAGCCTTTGGCTACAATCAGGCACATTTGCATGTTCTTTAAAGGCCTACTGAAACCCACTACTACCGACCACGCAGTCTGATAGTTTATATATCAATGATGAAATCTTAACATTGCAACACATGCCAATACGGCCGGGTTAACTTATAAAGTGCAATTTTAAATTTCCCGGGGAACTTCCGGTTGAAAACGTCTATGTATGATGACGTTTGCGCGTGACGTCAATGGTTGAAACGGAAGTATTCGGACACATTGTATCACAATACAAACAGCTCTGTTTTCATCGCAAAATTCCACAGTATTCTGGACATCTGTGTTGGTGAATCTGTTGCAATTTGTTTAATGAACAATGGAAACTGCAATGAAGAAAGTTGTAGGTGGGATCGGTGTATTAGCGGCTGGCTGCAGCAACACAACCAGGAGGACTTTGACTTGGATAGCAGACGCGCTATCCGACGCTATCCGACGCTAGCCGCCGCTAGCCGCCGACCGCATCGATGATCGGGTGAAGTCCTTTGTCGCGCCGTCGATCGCTGGAACGCAGGTGAGCACGGTTGTTGATGAGCAGATGAGGGCTGGCGTAGGTGGAGCGCTAATGTTTTTATCATAGCTCTGACGAGGTCCCGTAGCTAAGTTAGCTTCAATGGCGTCGTTAGCAACAGCATTGCTAGGCTTCGACAGGCGGCACAGCATTAACTGTGTAGTTACAGGTCCAGGGTTTGGTTCAGTGTCTCCTGATAGAAGTATTGTTGATCTTCTGTCTATCCTTCCAGTCAGGGGCTTATTTCTTTTGTTTCTATCTGCATTTAAGCATGATGCTATCACGTTAGCTCCGTAGCTAAAGTGCTTCACCGATGTATTGTCGTGGAGATAAAAGTCACTGTGAATGTCCATTTCACGTTCTCGACTCTCATTTTCAAGAGGATATAGTATCCGAGGTGGTTTAAAATACAAATCCATGATCCACAATAGAAAAAGGAGAAAGTGTGGAATCCAATGAGCCCTTTTACCTGAGTTACGGTCAGAGCGAAAAAAGATGCGTCCTGCACTGCACTCTAGTCCTTCACTCTCACGTTCCTCATCCACAAATCTTTCATCCTCGCTCAAATTAATGGGGTAATCGTCGCTTTCTCGGTCCGAATCGCTCTCGCTGCTGGTGTAAACAATGGGGAAATGTGAGGAGCCCTTCAACCTGCGACGTCACGCTACTTCCGGTACAGGCAAGGCTTTTTTTTATCAGCGACCAAAAGTTGCGAACTTTAGCGTCGATGTTCTCTACTAAATCCTTTCAGCAAAAATACGGCAATATCGCGAAATGATCAAGTATGACACATAGAATGGATCTGCTATCCCCGTTTAAATGAAAAAAATTCATTTCAGTAGGCCTTTAATGTGCATTGTCTAAGCCTGGGCCGATATTCAATAAGTCAATCAACCGACAATAAATGAAAATTAAGCCGGTAAGTTTTCCAGCGTCAATAAATCGCCATGTGCATGCTTCAAGAGCATTCACGCTTTTCATCGGTTTCAGCAGCTGTCTGTGTTTGTGCCCCAGCGGAATGAAAAGAAGGGGGTGAATTCTCTTGTCCTTCATCAAGTGTCTTTGACTCGTTGTGAAGCGAGGCGGGGCCACAGCTCTTACGTATATATCAAAGTTTTTTTTAAATTAATGTGCATGTTCGGCGAGCGAGACGGTCTGCACAATAATAATGATAACCGTGATCATTTTGATCAACATTACTTTATTTAGCCATTTTGTTTATTGCTTTGGTTGTGTATATTTGAGGGTCTCCCACACCCACCGGAGACAGAACTTATTTTATTGATTTTGTTTGTGATTTTTTATTCGAGTGCAACATTTTGCTTACAAAGTATATTTTATTTGTATTATGCGTTTGTTTTATTTACTTTGGTATTTAAAAGTTTACATTTAATTTACAATGTTAAAATATACGAGAAATACAAGTTATTGCATCTGAAAGGGTATACTTTCATTATTATTATGTATTGTCATTACATCAGTGGTTAATTTGGTCTCCATAAAAAATAATGGCAATAATATTATTTAATGGCAATAGTTTGTAGGTGGACATATCATCGAGCAAAATTTGTTATCCGCCCAGGCCCAGCATTGTCCCATGGAACAAAGACATAACAAATATAACAAATGGAGACTTCTTTTCAGGAGTTTTGATGTGCATTTATGAACAAGCTTACTGGTGTGACTCGTGGGACAGGCAAAGTGAAGTCAGAGAAAATGGGGTCGTTTATAAATGATTTAATGTTTCTGTGCGGCCCCAAAGCAAATGCGTCATGGACCGGTAGTGGTTGGGAACCACTGCTTTAGATGAGCATTTGGAGTAATCCTCACCTGTTCGCAGTCTCCAGGTTTTCCACTTTTCTCCACAGGTCACCATTTTCTGACGTATAGTTATCCACCCTGAAACATTGAAACAAAAACATTGTTTCTTGTGATCACCCTAGCTGTGCATATGTCTACGATAAGAATACAAATAATAAATATTTGTGATCATGACTTGTGGACATTATTTGAGGATATTTCCTTCTTATTGACTTTACAGTGCTTGTCAAACACTAAATATAGTCATTCATCCAAGTCAGCGTATTTTCAGGGTTATTGAACAGATCCCAACTGGACTGTACAGTTTGACTTGTATGATGTTTCGCCTCTCATCCGAGCAGGCTTCATCAGCTCAGGCTCACAGACTTAGATACAACAGACCTAGTCTGAGTGCTTGGTGCCGGATCCAAAGTATTTATCCTCCATACGCAAGAATGCTCTATTGTGGTTGTAAAAAAAGAACTGCATTTTTTTGGAATTTTGCCCATCATTCACAATCCTTATGTAAGATAAGAACACATGTTTTTTCTTTTTTTTATGCCTTCTAAACAGTAAATGTGATCAAAAGGCCACTTACACTATTGCTCTATTCTGCATATAAAAGCCCTTAAAAACATCCAAACACCATTATTAAGGTTTTATATACATACTGTAAGTATATGTAATGTAGTAACAGACACATTTATAATAACATTTAATAATTACGTATTTTGATCATTTTAACCATATGTAGCGCATTAATTTAAAGGCCTACTGAAACCCACTACTACCGACCACGCAGTCTGATAGTTTATATATCAATGATGAAATCTTAACATTGCAACACATGCCAATACGGCCGGGTTAACTTATAAAGTGCAATTTTAAATTTCCCGCTAAACTTCCGGTTGAAAACGTCTATGTATGATGACGTATGCGCGTGACGTCAATAGTTAAACGGAAGTATTCGGACACCATTGTATCCAATACAAAAAAGCTCTGTTTTCATCTCAAAATTCCACAGTATTCTGGACATCTGTGTTGGTGAATCTTTTGCAATTTGTTTAATGAACAATGAAGACTGCAAAGAAGAAAGTTGTAGGTGGGATCGGTGTATTAGCGGCTGGCTGTAGCAACACAACCAGGAGGACTTTGACTTGGATAGCAGACGCGCTATCCGACGCTAGCCGCCGACCGCACGGATGATCGGGTGAAGTCATTTGTCCTTCCGTCGATCGCTGGAACGTAGGTGAGCACGGGTGTTGATGAGCAGATGAGGGCTGGCTGGCGTAGGTGGAGCGCTAATGTTTTTATCATAGCTCTGTGAGGTCCCGTTGCTAAGTTAGCTTCAATGGCGTCGTTAGCAACAGCATTGTTAAGCTTCGCCAGGCTGGAAAGCATTAACCGTGTATTTACAGGTCCATGGTTTAATAGTATTGTTGATTTTCTGTCTATCCTTCCAGTCAGGGGTTTATTTATTTTGTTTCTATCTGCATTTAAGCACGATGCTATCACGTTAGCTCTGTAGCTAAAGAGCTTCGCCGATGTATTGTCGTGGAGATAAAAGTCACTGTGAATGTCCATTTCGCGTTCTCGACTCTCATTTTCAAGAGGATATAGTATCCGAGGTGGTTTAAAATACAAATCCGTGATCCACAATAGAAAAAGGAGAAAGTGTGGAATCCAATGAACCCTTGTACCTAAGTTACGGTCAGAGCGAAAAAAGATACGTCCTGCACTGCACTCTAGTCCTTCACTCTCACGTTCCTCATCCACAAATCTTTCATCCTCGCTCAAATTAATGGGGTAATCGTCGCTTTCTCGGTCCGAATCGTTCTCGCTGCATTGTAAACAATGGGGAAATTTGAAGATCCCTTCAGCCTGTGACATCACGCTATTTCCGGTACAGGCAAGGCTTTTTTTTTAATCAGAGACCAAAAGTTGCGAACTTTATCGTCGATGTTCTCTACTAAATCCTTTCAGCAAAACTATGGCAATATCGCGAAATGACAAGTATGACACATAGGATGGATCTGCTATCTTCGTTTAAATAAAAAAAATCATTTCAGTAGGCCTTTAAAAAAACACATCACAACGTTCGCTTTTTTTTTGATTGCTTGAACATCAGTGACTAACACCCTCCGCCCACCACATCCCACCTCCCCGGATTGTAGATAATCAAATGTAAATAATCAAATGTATATACTTGTTCTTATGCTTTCTGAGCTCACTATGTTCACTGCTCGCTGTACATATCCTACCAAGTCAGACCTACACTGTTTCTCAGATGATATAATTGTTGATGACTGAAGTGCTGATATCAACCAAACCTAACCCCCCCCGCCCCAACCCCCTCCACATCCCACCCCCCGGATTGTAAATAATGTAAATAATTAAATGTATATACTCTGATGATTAACTTGTGTGATGACTGTATTATGCTGATAGTATATATTTATACCATGAATTGATTAACGTGGACCCCGACTTAAACAAGTTGAAAAACTTATTCGGGTGTTACCATTTAGTGGTCAATTGTACGTAATATGTACTGTACTGTGCAATCTACTAGGGCTGCAACAACTAATCGATTATAAAAATAGTTGCCGATTAATTTAGTCATCGATTCGTTGGATCTATGCTATGCGCATGCGCAGAGGTAATTTTTTTTAAATATAAACCTTTATTCAAAAACTGCAACATGTACAAACAGCTGAGAAACAATAATCAAAATAAGTATGGTGCCAGTATGCTGTTTTTTTTCCAATAAAATACTGTAAAGGATTGAAATGTAGTTTGTCTCTTTTATCCGATTATTAATCGATTAATTGAAGCAATAATCGACAGATTAATCGATGATCAAATTAATCGTTAGTTGCAGTCCTACAATCTACTAATAAAAGTTTCAATCAATCAACCAATCAATCAATCAATCAAAAACAACTCACCGCAGACTTCCTGAGAGCCAAACAACATAATAAAACATCCCTTACTGTACAATGTCTGCTGTTATTAGGCTGCCGACTGCTCGGCTGTTCATATATTCCCATTTAGATGAAGAATGACTCATAACCTGCTCACTGGCCTTGTGGTTAGACTGTCCGCCCTGAGATCGGGAGGTCGTGAGTTCAAAACCCGGCCGAGTCTTACCAAAGACTATAAAAATGGGACCCCTCAGCATCAAGGGTTGAATTGGGGGTTAAATCATGAATCCAGAGCGAGGCCACCAGTGCTCCCAGGGGGTGAAACAAGGGGATGTGTCAAACAAAGAGGGTAATTTCACCACACCTAGTGTGTGTGTGTGACTATCAGTGGTACTTTAACTTAAATCCTCTTTTCGTGTTGTTCTCGCCATTCCCGGGTCTAAAATGTCTGTCAAAGTGTACCAATTTGCCGGAATACGTCCTCATCCTTCCACAAGTGAGGAATCAAGTAAGCAGCTGACCACTCGAGGATGTCAACAAAGGCACACAAGCTTGTGACCACGGCGCCGCTACAAATGGTTTGTCAACGTTACCGCTTATAATACCAAATATGACTAATACTTGGTTAATATTCAAGTCACAAATTGTAAATGGAGTATGTTTGGCGCTTTTTGAATGGCTATTTATTGGGTTTTATGGGCCGAATAGAGGACCTCCCATTGGCTCCGCTGCAATGGGCTTTTTATTTGCGAGTTAAAATGCATTAAAAAATGCATATGTCGTCATGTCTTTCACAATGGTTGTGAACGATAGGAAAAATTCCAAAAAAAGTGCAGTTCCCCTCTAAGATGCAAAGAAAAGAGACGTCTGCTAGCACAACAACGTTTCCGTTCTATTATGGTTCTAAAAAAAACGACAGCTGGTAGGATGCAAAGAAAAGACACCTCTGCCAACACACCAATGGCTCCCTCCATTAGGCTTCTAAAAAAATGACAGCTGTTAGGATGCAAAGAAAAGATACCTTTACCAAAACAACAACGGCTCCGCTCTACTACGGTTCTAAATAACGACAGCTGTTAAAATGCAAAGAAAAGAGACCTCTGCCAGCACAATGGTTCCGCTCTATAGTGGTTCTAAATAAATGACTGATGTTAAGATGCAAAGAAAAGAGACTTCTGCCAGCACAACAACGGTTCCGCTCTATTGTGGTTCTAAATAAATGACAGCTGTTAAGATGCAAAGAAAAGAGACCTCTACCAGCACAACAGTTGATAGGATTGAATCACCGTGGTTAGCATTCCAATCAGTTGTATCAATGGTCAAGTGGCTACCTGAAACCAAAAGTGCCTGCTTCCTGCTGTTATTTGTTAGAGGTGCTGAGAATAGAGTTATTGTAAATCTGCGAGCATGAACTGATGAGGCGAAAAGTCTCGTCAAATACAATTTTTTTTACACAAATGGAGGATGAAAAAGTTTTTGTCTCTCCCTGATAATCTCATTGATCCATCACCGGAGTTCTCATAATCCAACTGTATTTGCTTTGAATGAGTCTCATTCAACACACGCTCCTTCGAGCAACCCCGCTGTTTGCTTCCCGAAGGATCAACCAATAATCCTGCAGCACTTGCGACCGCGAGAGGCGAGCACTAATACAAAGAGACTGCTTTCCGTCTTCATGACGAACTTTGTCTAACCTGTGGCAGAGGCTGCTCACTCAGCTGGGAAAAACTTTAAAATTAGAAACAGCTGGATTTGAACTTTGACCGCCATGTCTCCCCTCCTCCACCCCCACTTTCCCCTCACTGGCGTGCGGATTGGATTGCCTGTGCTCCTCGCATGGTGCACACAAGTGGGAAGAAACTGTTGGTTTGGTTTAAACCTTTTCAGGTTTTCATTAGGTGAAATGTGATCCAACCCGCTGTAAGCAAAAGGCCAATGCCACTGATATATATTTAGTGTGACAAGAAAAAAAGGACAGTAGATAAGTGAAGAGAGAAAAGAGTTGGAAAAAAGGCAAAGATTTATTTTTCCGACTCACTCACTTTTTCTCCAGACATTCCACATACTCTTTCTTCTTCCTCCGACTCTCCTGAGCTGAGATCTGTTTAAAAAAATAAATAATGGTTGACTTTTTTAACAGTAATGCCCACAAACAAATTATTTGAATTCAGATGAATATTACAGTAAAATTCAATCGCTAGCTTTCGTATTGCAGTGTTTAAAATAATTTATTTGTGGCGGCCCGCCAAGGATAAATGTGCACTGCTACGAATTGGCGCTGTTAAGAATTCTCCATGTTTATGCAAGTACTCCTATTCTGAATCATTTGACTATTAAGTGTCACTTTCGCCCCTGCAGAAGTCATTGCCAATGTGAGTTTCCTAACAATTTTAAAATATGTTTTTGAAGCTTTAATGGCATATCCTGAGTTGGTGTGATGTTCTATTGATGTTTTGATATCAATATAGACAGGTGTGTTTATTAGGGGTTGTCCTGATCTGATATTAATATTGGATATCGGTCTAATATCAGCAGAAAAAAACAAAAGTATCGAATTATATTGGTATACATCTAAAATCTACAATATAAGCACTAATACAAGTAGCACGCTTAATCATGCATAGCTTGGCAACTATCCATCCATCCATCCATTTTATACCGCTTGTTCCTTTTGGGGTCGCAGGGGTCGCTGGAGCCTATCTCAGCTGCATTCGGGCGGTAGGCGGGGTACACTCTGGACAAGTCGCCACCTCATCACAGGGCCAACACAGATAGACAGACAACATTCACACTCACATTCACACACTAGGGCCAATTTAGTGTTGCCAATCAACCTATTCCCAGCTGCATGTCTTTGGAGGTGGGAGGAAGCCGGAGTATCCGGAGGGAACCCACGCAGTCACGAGGAGAACATGCTAACTCCACACAGAAAGATCCCGAGCGCAGGATTGAACCCAGGACCTTTGTATTGTGAGCTAGTTAACGGCTAAATATCCTCCAATAAGCACACAATGTCGATCACTTCTTGTATTTTTGTGAATTCATATACAAAAGGTAAACATAAAGGTAGCAGCTACACAACAGCCAAGCACACGATAACACACAAGCTAGACATTCGTAATAACTAATAAATGTCCATAATTGAACATTGTTTACGATTAAAACACATTTGTCAATAAAAACAATTATAAAATTATTATTTGCATATTACTTACACATACACAGACATCATGGCAGAAGCGTGTTATAAAGTATCCAGTAACAAAAGTGTCCACATTATTTACTTGGTCAAGCCTTTTCTAACATTCCACATTACAAAGTTATAAAAGTATGTATGGTTCGTGCTGATATTGTATCAATGTTTGTATTGGCCAAAACTCATGGCTCCAATATCGGTATAGTATCAAAAGTGAAAAATTGCTAGTGTTTATTTAGCATCTAGCTGCTAAACAAATGACCTGTTAAGGCTAACCCGCACAAGACTACAGTTTAATTGACACTTAATACATGGAAGTGTATATATTAATATTCAGTTGATATGCATATATGATGTAGACCAGGGGTCCCCAAACTTTTTGACTCGGGGGCCGCATTGGGTTAAAAAAATTTGGCCGGGGGCCAGGCTGTGTATATATATATATATATATATATATATATATATATATATATATATATATATATATATATATATATATATATATATATATACATTGTCTTTATAATCCGTTTTGTCATTTAACATCAATTAACATTGATGTTCATCAACATTTAACATTGTCACGTTATCGATGGGAAAATTCATTTTTAGACAATATGATTTCCCTGAGCGACTAGGAGACACCAAGAGTAACAAGCGGTAGAAAATGGATTAGAAAGGAAAGATTTCAAAAATAAAAAAAAAATTAAAAAAATAATACTTTTTTATTTATTTATTTATTTTTTTTAAACTTGGGACTTCCTGTGGGCCGGATTTTGGATGCTGAGGGGCCGGATCCGGCCCGCGGGCCGTAGTTTGGGGACCCCTGATGTAGACATTGAGTTGACTTATTTAGATGACTTTATAATACAAATACCTTGCACTATGTTAATGTTTAATTAAAGTGTGGTGCACAGACCAAGTAAGAAAATGTATGTATTAATGTTTACCATTATAACATCAGAGGAACACATAACATGTACCGTATTTTTCGGATTATAAATCGCAGTTTTTTTCATAGTTTGGCCGGGGGTGCGATTTATACTCTGGAGCAATTTGTGTGAAATTATTAACACATTACCGTAAAATATAGAAGAGGAAGCGGCGCATTGTCTACCTTTGGAGTTGGCAGAGTTGTTTAGAAGCGACACAGAGGAAGAAGATTTCATGGGATTTAGCAATTAGGAGTGACAGATTGTTTGGTAAACGTATAGCATGTTCTATATGTTATAGTTATTTGAATAATAATATGTTACGTTAACATACCAGGCACGTTCTCAGTTGGTTATTTATGCGTCATATAACGTACACTTATTCAGCCTGTTGTTCACTATTCTTTATTTATTTTAAATTGCCTTTCAAATGTCTATTCTTGGTGTTGGATTTTATCAAAAAAATTTCCCCAAAAAATGCGATTTATACTCTAGTGCGACTTATATATGTTTTTTTCTTTCTTTATTATGCATTTTCGGCCGGTGCGATTTATACTCCGGAGCGATTTATAATCCGAAAAATACGGTACCTCAGTACTGGCCATATAAAAAAATTAAGTAAAACGTGGAAATATTCAAAAAGACACCCCTGGTTGAGCCCCACATGTTCAATCACTGATTCAACAAGTGTGTAAACAAATTGATGTATAATTCTGATAAAATGTGTAAGAATTTACTGTACCTTATTTTTTATCTTCCGTCTGACTCTCTTCAGCGCCTTCTCTTCACTCTTAGTGAGAGGAAGTTTGTTGGGTACAGGATATCCCTCAGCGACCAGAGTCCGCTTTTCTTCCTCCGTCAGCATGAGGGGTCCGGAACCCTGCAGCTTCTGCACAATGATGCATAAACCTTAATCAATAATTAATCGGTTTAAGATTAGGAATCATCAGGGGAGCGAAGGAAGGAGAGGAGGGGCGATGGCGACTGACGTGCGGTGCGGTTAGTAGAGGGGAAGACGAGATGGCTGTAGATGAGGAGGAGGACAAGGAGCCACGACCCGCTGGCCTCTGTTGGGGCTGCGGGGAAGACGGAGGCAGAGGGAGGAGCGGGGAGGAAGGTGGTAGGGAACCATCACTGTCGCCGTGGTTACTGCTTGGCGGGGTGGGTGGCAGCTGGAGGGCGTCATCTGGGGGGAAAGTGAGTTGAGGAATTCTTATGATTGTTGTGAGGTGAGAAAATTGAGTGGCGATGTGCGGCTGGTGTGTGTACCACTGGGCAGGCTGAGGTATTGTCCCATCTCTTTGGGTTCATCTTTGATAGCCACGGGCTTGACGTCGTCCAGACTGCGCACCTGATAAAACCAAACAGACTCTTTCACAAAAATAAACACCATGTATGTCTTTGCTGTGGGGCAGACCCAGTGGGATACTCACTGTGTGTCTCCATGGTGATGCTCTTCGCGGAGGGGCGGGGCTTAGAATAAAAGCTGGGCCTTCAACAGGCTGCGGATCTGACCTCTGACCCACGTCTGGCTCCTCCTGTTTCACTAAAATGGCAGACAGGTCCTGACTGAAGTTCCATTCAAACTCTAGGAGAGAGACAGGTCGCACTTGTTACATTTTTTTCCAATGTCAATTTCATTGTTTCATTATTCCAGTTTAAATATAAAAGGTCATCTTCATTGTTACATACAGTATGTTCTCTCACGTTCCATAACTGTGCAGTGGATCCTGGTTTCACCAGACTCTGTTCTAGCTCATGTAACGGATACCAGCAAGAGATGCCTTAAGGCAGGCCTGGGCAATTATTTTAACTCGGAATGCCATCCATCCATCCATCTTCTTCCGCTTATCCAAGGTCGGGTCGCGGGGGCAGCAGCCTAAGCAGGGAAGCCCAGACTTCCCTCTCCCCAGCCACTTCGTCCAGCTCTTCCCGGGGGATCCGGAGGCGTTCCCAGGCCAGCCGGGAGACATAGTCTTCCCAACGTGTCCTGGGTCTTCCCCGTGGCCTCCTACTGGTCGGACGTGCCCTAAACACCTCCCTAGGGAGGCATTCGGGTGGCATCATGACCAGATGCCCAAACCACCTCATCTGGCTCCTCTCGATGTGGAGGAGCAGCGGCTTTACTTTGAGCAGAGCTTCTCACCCTATCTCTAAGGGAGAGCCCCGCCACCCGGCGGAGGAAACTCATTTCGGCCGCTTGTACCCGTGATCTTGTCCTTTCGGTCATAACCCAAAGCTCATGACCATAGCTGAGGATGGGAACGTAGATCGACCGGTAAATTGAGAGCTTTGCCTTCCGGCTCAGCTCCTTCTTCACCACAACGGATCGATACAGCGTCCGCATTACTGAAGACGCCGCACCGATCCGCCTGTCGATCTCACGATCCACTCTTCCCTCACTCGTGAACAAGACTCCGAGGTACTTGAACTCCTCCACTTGGGGCAGGGTCTCCTCCGCAACCCGGAGATGGCACTACACCCTTTTCCGGGCGAGAACCATGGAAACTCGGAATGGAATTTTAAATTTTTTAATGAATGAGACACCCAGAATGTACATGAAAATAAAGAATGTGGGATTTACAATATTAACTATGAACGATAAAACACTGAATATTGACAACATATGAACGTCACACCCCCTCTCGATCGACATATTTTACAATCAAGCGAAACACAACAAAAATGCAACAAACACAGCAAAATAAGAACGCGAAGGGTAAAAAAAAAAACAACAACTACAATCTGATATATCACTGAGCTTTAGAACTTTGCTGTAAAAATCTCCTTCCGCTTCTTTCCCTGACACCCCCATTTCAGGCTGGCCATTCTGGAAACACTCTGTGGAGACGCTCCCCACCCACACTGCTTGGTGCCTCGTCTGAGCTGCTGTGACTTGGATTACCATAGTAACTAGTACATCATGCAAAAGCGCTGATTCCAACCATTGAAATACTTTGTATAGTTCAAGACTTACGGTAATTTGAAAACATGACTGCACATCATAGCGGCGGCTACAGTTTCCATCTTAAAGATCTAAAAAAATTATTTGGGAATGTCCGGCGGGCCAGATTGAAAAGCTCAACGGGCCACATTCGGCCCCCGGGCCTTAATTTGCCCAGGTCTGCCTTAAGGGCTGCGCTGGACAGTGAGTTGACAGCCAGGGCTTGACGGCCGAGCAATGCGCAACCCTCGGATTCGGATTCAAAGGGTATGTGGTACGGGAATATTGACACGGAACAGAATATGGAATTTGGGGGACTTTACCAGACACCTTTAAATACAAGCTTGTAGTACATCCAGCATTATGTATACAGGCAACAGAAGAAGTGGCTGACAAAGTTAACTGGTGGCCAACGATTAATGAGACTTGAGTAAGAAGACTTTTTTATGTATAGGCCTTGACTATTTATGTCGAGGTAGTTATGCAACTTCAGTTGCACCTTGAAGTGTGTTATTATTCATAGGTAGCAACTACTCGAGTTACATAGAAATTGATGATATCAGGATGTGTGGGCGCGACTTTGAGCCCAGGCAAGGTGCAGGGGATGGACTGTGCGTTACTTTCATTTACTGTAACTTTTTGTAAATCGATGTGTTGTCTTTTTTGACTTATATTGGAGATCCAATTACTTATTTAAATACATTTCTTTAATCCACCAACTTTTCTCTGAATTCCAATGTGAGTGGGAGGACTTTCAACCTTTAAAACATGGTCAACGCAGACTTGATAATATACACCTATACAGAAAAATACGATTTTAAAATATATCTATCAATGCATTTAATAAAACTGAAATGTGTAATTTAACATCTAAACATTTAGGACTTTATCTACTAAAGATTTGGGTATATTAAAACATGTGCAAACTTAATAGCGCACACAAAGCTGATATACCGAGGATTGTGTCTGTTAAATGAGGAAAATAGCTCTTGCTGTCCATTTAGCGTGTTTGTCTTTACGCACTATATTTGGATTATATGATAAATATTACAACGTCCACAATACTGGGTGGAGAAGATGCACATGTAATCATTTTGCGCCCCCAATGTGATTAATCAAGCCTGAAAGTGTTGTTGTTGTTTTTGTGTCTATATGATTTGCACTGCAAAAAAGACCTGATAAAATATAAGATAAAAAGACTAGATTTGAGGAAAAAATAAAATAAAATACTAAAAACTAGAGGAATTATCTGTCCATGCAGCTAGTTAATTTTACTTGAAAATACATGCTAAGTTAGGATTTCTATGTCTAGACTTTTAGGATTTAGGATCCTGTTTTTAACTTAGTATTCTTAAATTAAGCATCTCCTGGATGTTGCAGAATCTTTTAACACAATTTCCTAAGTGAAGAAAGACAAAATATCTTATTTGAATAGTTTTTTAAATTAAATTTTTAAATTTTTGCACTAGAACAGACAAACTATAATTATTTATGCTAATATTAAGATTATGCTGTAATGTCAAAGACTAAAAATAAGTAAATAGATCTGAAAACTAGGGAAATTTCAAGAAATACCATTTTAAATCTTGGCAAGTGGCAAATAATTTGCGGAATACTACCCCCATATTGCCCTGTGTGTTGCCCGCAGAGGGAGGCTTCACCGACCGGGAAGCTGAACCACGACGAGCCATAGACGGTCCCCGAGCGCTACACGATGGCTGCCAACTGGTCATCAAGAGAGGATGGGTCAAATGCAGAGACTACGGTAAATATTGCTGTACATACGTTGTGCGTATGTGACAATAAAGTAAAAAAAAAAAGTCTGTACTTATGACGAGAATGATAGAGGCTGAGAAAGAATCCTCCGTCCGTGTCGACGTATTTGGACTGTCAGAAATAAAAATAGTACAGACATTGCCATTTTTGAGCTGCCGGATAAACGTATGGGCTGATTTGGAGCCAGCAGACACTAAAACGAATAAATATATCTCCTAAATGAAAAATATTATTGCAACCCTGCATTTTCCTGTGCACCGTTGCAGCAAGTGCTGGCATGACTGGAGGAGTGCTTCTGTATTGCCCAGAAAAGGTGGTGCAGATAACACTTTGCTGCATATTCCACGACATAGCAAAACACCTGGGCTTGGAGCATGATGCCACTAATGTGGAGATAAATGACTGCTGATAGTACAAGCAAAATCATAAGCCGATCTGCACCACTTTTGCACTTGTTACCAATTGCCCACCCAGGCTTAGTAGATCACCTGCAAAACGCCCAAAAATATCTGGGCTAGGAAACAGAATGTTATTTGTAATCATATACAAACTTGTAGGTCTATTCATATCTATTCTGACTCATATTGCAGTATTTAATTAACTAATGTTGAAAAAACCCAAAACATCAATAAATGTAGCAGAGATGTGGAATTTTCTAGGGTGCTACAGAAGAAGAAAGAAGGATCATCTTTACTTTTAGAGTTAACCCATCCTCTTGATGAGCAGTGGGCAACCACCGTGTGGCATCCAGGGACCAAATCTGGGTTGTAGGTCAGCATCTTGGTCAGCAAAGCACCCATGTGTGGTGAACGTGGGTGGAGTGTCTTGCCCAAGGACACAACAACAAGTGACTGGGATGGAGGAAGCAGGATTCAAAATGGACGACCGTTTTACAAACCCTGTTTCCATATGAGTTGGGAAATTGTGTTAGATGTAACTTTGCAAATCCTTTTCAACCCATATTCAATTGAATGCACTACAAAGACAAGATATTTGATGTTCAAACTCATAAACTTTATTTTTTTTTTGCAAATAATAATTAACTTAGAATTTCATGGCTGCAACACGTGCCAAAGTAGTTGGGAAAGGGCATGTTCACCACTGTGTTACATGGCCTTTCCTTTTAACAACACTCAGTAAACGTTTGGGAACTGAGGAGACACATTTTTTAAGCTTCTCAGGTGGAATTATTTCCCATTTTTGCTTGATGTACAGCTTAAGTTGTTCAACAGTCCGGGGGTCTCCGTTGTGGTATTTTAGGCTTCATAATGCGGCACACATTTTCAATGGGAGACAGGTCTGGACTACAGGCAGGCCAGTCTAGTACCCGCACTCTTTTACTATGAAGCCACGTTGATGTAACACGTGGCTTGGCATTGTCTTGCTGAAATAAGCAGGGGCGTCCATGGTAACGTTGCTTGGATGGCAACATATGTTGCTCCAAAATTTGTATGTACCTTTCAGCATTAATGGCGCCTTCACAGATGTGTAAGTTACCCATGTCTTGGGCACTAATACACCCCCATACCATCACAGATGCTGGCTTTTCAACTTTGCGCCTATAACAGTCCGGATGGTTCTTTTCCTCTTTGGTCCGGAGGACACGACGTCCACAGTTTTCAAAAAACAATTTGAAATGTGGACTCGTCAGACCACAGAACACTTTTCCACTTTGTATCAGTCCATCTTAGATGAGCTCAGGCCCAACGAAGCCGAGGGCGTTTCTGGGTGTTGTTGATAAACGGTTTTCGCCTTGCATAGGAGAGTTTTAACTTGCACTTACAGATGTAGCGACCAACTGTAGTTACTGACAGTGGGTTTCTGAAGTGTTCCTGAGCCCATGTGGTGATATCCTTTACACACTGATGTCGCTTGTTGTTGCAGTACAGCCTGAGGGATCGAAGGTCACGGGCTTAGCTGCTTACGTGCAGTGATTTCTCCAGATTCTCTGAACCCTTTGATGATTTTACGGAGCGTAGATGGTGACATCCCTAAATTCCGTGCAATAGCTGGTTGAAAAAGGTTTTTCTTAAAACTGTTCAACAATTTGCTCACGCATTTGTTGACAAAGTGGTGACCCTCGCCCCATCCTTGTTTGTGAATGACTGAGCATTTCATGGAATCTACTTTTATACCCAATCATGGCACCCACCTGTTCCCAATTTGCCTGTTCACCTGTGGGATGTTCCAAATAAGTGTTTGATGAGCATTCCTCAACTTTATCAGTATTTATTGCCACCTTTTCCCAACTTCTTTGTCACGTGTTGCTGGCATAAAATTCTAAAGTTATTGATTATTTAAAAAAATAAAAAAAAGTTTATCAGTTTAAACATCAAATATGTTGTCTTTGTAGCATATTCAACTGAATATGGGTTTAAAATGATTTGCAAATCATTGTATTCCGTTTATATTTACATCTAACACAATTTCCCAACTCATATGGAAACGGGGTTTGTACCTCCTGAACCACGCCGCCCCAGCTAAAAGAGAACCGACTGCGATGGGTCACTTATAAGACTTCTTAAAGTTAGTGTGATGTCCACACACCAGTTAAAGTTCAGTGGGCAAGCAAAACGTTATTACATTTTGATTTAAACACCAACAGGAGATTTTAAAGTACATCAGTGACAAATTATAACCTAACTTTACCAATGTGAATTGAGCACAAAGTAAGATATGAACACACCCTCGCACATGTTCACTTTTACAGAGCTTCTGCCTACGAAAGTTCCTTTAAATGCGACAACACAAAACTTGCATCAACTTTGATGTAACCGGTTAGCAAGCTAGTCACAGACTGGTTCTACTATTGACGCAGTTTGGGGCGAAACTAATGAGGCCACTCTCACTGCTTGCTGAGTCTCGTTAAGTCTGCTGCCTCGTTAAGCTAGGTGAGCTTGACTGGAAGCCGCCGCCACTCACTAATGAGCGGCAAAAGCAACTGTCTCTAGCTACTGATGGGAGTGATATAAGAACACTATGATCATTACAACACCAGAGTTCATGAGGCATTAATGCGACTTCAGTAGTTTGATATGTACGTCAAATCAAACAAAAAGAGTCAAGTAGGAACCATGTATAATGATGAAAGGCTGCAGAATGTCATCCCAGCGGGTTAAGGAAGAATACTGTGTGATCTCAGTGGGGCAGCGGCTCCATTAAAACAATTGCAGCGGGCCGGGCGCTGCAGTAAAACGCACAGCTTCTCTACAACCGGGCCCTGACTAGTCAGAAAAAGGACCACAGACCAAGATGGGAGGCATTGAGGTTATTTAAAAACATAAAGTCATATATTCTTAAATCACGGACCAGAGCTGCATTTAAATGTAAGTGAAACATTTGAGGTACAATTGGATAACTAATGCATACAAGGGTGCGTGCAGTTGTCAACATGTTTGCTTTGGCAACGTACAAAAGCGCTCAAATCGAGCCCACTTAAAGCGTGACAAGTCTGAGGGACACTCAGGGACACTTTTTTTTTTTTTTTTTACTTTCCATGTGACCTGAACTCTTTTTCTACTCATCCAGCTATTTTGGCAGAGCAGGTAATCTGATATTCGTACAGCTGAAGGGGATTTGATTGGATTAAGGGCAAGCAAGCATGAGAAAGACAATGAGAGAGAGAGTTTCTTCTGGCTATGACTAAAGCTGCACTCAAAACCATGTGCTTATCATAGTGCAATGTGTGTGTGTGCGCGTGTGTCAGCGCGCTAGGTGGGCAGGGCTTACTTAGCAGGGAAAAAACTATACAGACCGAAGGATCCCTGGGACAAGCGGAGAACAGAGGAGCAAAGACAGTTGGACAGGGACAAAAGAGAAAGAGAGCGAGGCCAGGAGGAAGATGAAGAGGCCGCACTTCATTCAATGCACGTTGTGCGACAACATATGTTGACTACATCACAGGAATGCAGCAGCAGCATGGACCAGTGCGTTCTTCGTGAGGCTCAAATTTACAGAAGAGAGTCACGTGAAAGATGCAGAAGCAGTTACCCACCAGAGTCTTCGTCCATCTTGACTGACAGGGCGGGGCTCTGGGGGGCGGAGTCTTCACTCAAAGAATAGCTGTGCTCTGCTTGGATGTCTGTGAGGCCCAAAGAGTGAGGCAGGTCAGGAGTGACTGACAAAATACATAATTATAAATACAGTACTGGAGATCGACCGATTTTTAGTAGTCAAGGAGGCCGATATCTGCAGCCGATATTCATTTGCAGTAAATAAAATTACATTTTTTATTATTTAAACATAAATTGTGTAAGTCATTAAACAGGCTTTTTTAACAAGATTTTTTAGGGACACGTCCGACCAGTAACGTAATGTTTTATGCGGCGCTAATGTTGTGGTAAATTCAGCACCAAACTAACACCTTTATAACGTGTGTCTACTGCTTCAACAATTGCATTTCAAAATATAGAAAATCTCCTGGGAAAACTAAAAATAAAAATATGATGTATCTGTACATCACAATAACTGGCCATCTACTCAATTGTAATGGCACTTTATGGATTTAATACATTGTCGGGTTTTCCTTGTGAGAAACCCTGAAATATAGCAAACATTTAAATAAAAACAATTCTGGGCTCCTTCACGTAGCTTATAGTTTAGGCATTTTTCAAGCTGGCTGACATAATTGATTCCTGGATGTTACAGAAAGTATGAGAATGTGTGAGCTGCTGCCTGTTTTTCTTTACTTATATGAGACTCCTATTTGTCAAGATATTTACACCAAGTTTGGATTTTTGACAGCGATATCTATTCTGTCGTCTTCATGTCCATTCATCCCGGTCGCGTTGTCTTTTGATTGCGTTCGTTACGTCTCGTCTCAATTACTGTAAGGTATTATTTTCGGGTCTCCCTATGTCTAGCATTAAAAGATTACAGTTGGTACAAAATGCGGCTGCTAGACTTTTGACAAGAACAAGAAAGTTTGATCATATTACGCCTATACTGGCTAACCTGCACTGGCTTCCTGTGCACTTAAGATGTGACTTTAAGGTTTTACTACTTACTTATAAAATACTACACGGTCTAGCTCCAGCCTATCTTGCCGATTGTATTGTACCATATGTCCCGGCAAGAAATCTGCGTTCAAAGAACTCCGGCTTATTAGTGATTCCCAGAGCCCAAAAAAAGTCTGCGGGCTATAGAGCGTTTTCTATTCTGGCTCCAGTACTCTGGAATGCCCTCCCGGTAACAGTTAGAGATGCTACCTCAGTAGAAGCATTCAAGTCCCATCTTAAAACTCATTTGTATACTGTAGCCTTTAAATAGACCCCCTGTTTAGACCAGTTGATCTGCCGTTTCTTTTCTGCTGTGCCCCCCTCTCCATTGTGGAGGGGGAGACACACAGGTCCGGTGGCCATGGATGAAGTGCTCGCTGTCCAGAGTCGGGACCCGGGGTGAAACGCTCGCCTGTGCATCGGTTGGGGACATCTCTGCGCTGCTGACCCGTCTCCACTCGGGATGGTTTCCTGCTGGCCCCACAATGGACTGGACTTTCAGTAATATGTTAGATCCACTATGGACTGGACTTTCTCAATACTATGTCAGACCCACTCGACATCCATTGCTTTCGGTCTCCCCTAGAGGGGGGGGGGGGGGGGGGGGGGGTCCTCTCCAAGGTTTCTCATTCACATCGACGTCCCACTGGGGTGAGTTTTTCCTTGCCCTTATGTGGGTTCTGTACCGAGGATGTCGTTGTGGCTGGTGCAACCCTTTGAGACTCTTGTGATTTAGGGCTATATAAATAAACATTGATTGATTGATTGATTGATTGATTGAATCACCGAGCATGAACCTCCACGCGCTTTTTTAAATGAGCGTGACGGAACGTTGTCGAGCGACTCCTTTGCTGCAGTAGGGAAAACAAACAAAACGGAACCGGGAAGACGCCAGGAAAGAAGGACAAAATCTGGTTTTCCCGGCAATGAATGTAGGTTTGGACAGGTAAGCAGAGGAGACGTACTGTAGAAGACCAGCATTGCAGGAGGGAGAGAAAGGAACGGGCTGCTGTGGGTTTTTTTTTTAAAAAAGGGAACTTTTCTAATGCTGGTGCTTGAGCATTGGTTATTACTATCTACTTCACTAATATTTTTCTGGTATAATAAATACTGGCATCATGTGTGTATATATTGTCTCTGCTGATGTAGTTCTGTTGTAGTTTGTAAAAAATAAAAACAAATGAAACATAAAACAGTCTTGAGGTTTAAGCTCAAAAAGCATTGCAGTTATTTGGGAATGATTTACACTTTCACCTGTTAAAAAGTCAAGCCAAGGCTAACACAGGGTTTCGACTTTTGGTGGTAAGAGAGGAGACTGAGTTGTCAACGAGGTTTGGGGAAAACCTGATACGGTTGGTCTCACTGCCGAGTTGGCTCCAAAATCCAGCTGAAGTGAGATTTTGGGGTTCACGTCTGTGCAGATGTTGACTGAGAGGTCAAGCTAATGTGCAGGAATCCCAGGATATGAAAGCCAGTTTGCAGAGAGTTACTTGGATTTCACCCACACTTGAAACCAAACATTTTCAGGCCAGCATTTGGCAACACGTTTGGAACTATATGTCGACTCCTTTATGACATGACTGACCTGGGCTGCTGTCCATGTCCATGTGTAGGAGGGAATGCCTGTCGGCCAGCAGGGGGCGCTCTAACAGGTGGTCCTCAAAGAAACTGCTGAATAATTCACTGCTGAAGTCGTCCATCTGGTCTCCTGAGAAGGGCTGCAACACACAAACAGATTTTTGACATGAGTGACAGGAAGTAAGGCTTTCTAGCATCATAATTGTCAATTACGTTTCCTTTTACTAGGGCTACTTATGTACAATGTACAGTCGTAAAACATTCAGTCAAGAAGCTCAGACAGCTGTTCTGCAGGCGCTTTAGATGCTGAGTCAAGGGAAATATTAAGAAAAATAATTTCATGGGGGATGAGTTAGTCTTCAGCAGCAGAGGTTGAATTTGGTTTGAAACACTTAATGGAACAAACTTGTGTATACAGTGCACAGTGACGTAATTGTTTTACTTACTTCCTTACTCAGCTTTTATTATTATGGGTTTGATGGTTGTTTGTGTTTTTGCAGAGTGTCTTAAATTGGAGATATTCGAAAAGATTATTTTTCTTATCAGATGACTCAACAGCGACGTGATTACATACAACACTCGTTCATCCTGAGTTCAGATGAGTCACACAGCTGTGACGTTCTAGAAGACAGCACAGTGCTCTTGACTTCGCCAGCATCCACACGCAGAATGCACCACTGCGCGCAACATGAGTCACCTCTGTGCTGAATGATTGGAGACCTCACAAGCGGAGATCTTGATTTGATTGTAGGGAAATACATTTTAGCATCATTTTGTTGAAAGATACTAGGAGAGAGAGAGACTGGGACCGCATTAACAACATACCTTCCCCCCGCCCTGAAAGTACTGTTTAAAAAAACGAATCATGATTTTACTCAACACTGCAAAATTATCAACCATTTAAAAACAAAAACAATTGTTCTTTAATACATCGCCTTTGCGACTGTCCGGGAGATTGCCTGCGTTTTTAGCTCAGTCGTCAGGAAATTGACCTTTCACACCGGCAACCTGGGTTCGAGCCCCGATTGGAGTAATAGGAAAAAAACTAAGCAGCCGAGAGATAGAGTACACATATGCTACACAAAGCAGAGCTATGAACACCAATCGTTGCATTCCGCTGTCAAAATCGGGGGCCTCTGATTTGGTGGGGGTACTTGGCTTCAGCCCAGGTAAGCCTGTGCATTAAGGCGGCCATGCCTCCAGTCAAAAGGGATGCCTGCTGCATCGTCTCCAAAACATTATGGGCAAGCCAATCCGAGGCAAGATAGTGCGGATCATAACACTTGAAAACCAGGAAGCATAAATCATAATATTCTGCCCTGGCAGAAACCACATGAGGAGAGGGTCTCTCCAGGGAACAGATCATAAAAATATTTATTGCAGTTTACTAAAGTTTACTGAGTTTACCGTAAACTCAACCACAATGGAGGGTTTTCAAAATAAAACCTAGCACTCTATAAACATAGCCTTTTGATGCACGGTTTGCTGCTTTGTTTGTTTGAATACATATGTTTCTTCTAAGGTAAATCAACAGGCTATTTGCCGGTACTTTTATTTAATTTACATTACATTTTTATGAAAGTTCTGTTTTGTTCTGGCTAACTTGACAGTGTACAGCTCTGTGAGCAAACCACTCAGGCAGGAGGTAGGCGATGGGAAAGTGTCAATGCCGATTACCCAATGCTGCTTATTTAACACTTGTATACGAGTTACATAGGATTTCAGTCCTGGCACAAAAATATGTTCACTTTTATTCATTTCTGTTAAAAAATATGAAGTTTGTTAATGTCTGTTTTGTGAGACAAAAGTTTTGCACTTTTCCTTTGGCCAGGTTATTGTCATTTTTCCATTGTGCTTTCTGTTGAAACAGTCATTTATCCTGTGCTGAAAAGTCTTCATTCCAATAGAGAGTATATATTTTGGTGTTTATTTAATCATGCTTTAATTACATTTATTTCCAGTGTTTTCTCCCTCATTTTGTACATGGTACTGCAACTTTGCAAGTTTAAATACATGTTAAATGTTGAAAAGTGTTTATTTGAAATTATAATCAAACTGAAAAAAATGTCTCTGCCTATTTGATTGGTGGAAAGTTGACCACAGAACTTTCCTCCTGAAGGTATTATCTTTGTCCAGATGAAACAAAAATTGAGCTGTTAGGCCACAATACCCAGCAATATGTTTGGAGGAGAAAAGGTGAGGCCTTTAATCCCAGGAACACCATGCCGACCGTCAAGCATGGTGGTGGTAGTATTATGCTCTGGGCCTGTTTTGCTGCCAATAGAAATGGTGCTTTAAATGGCACAATGAAAAAGGAGGATTACCTCCAAATTCTTCAGGACAACCTAAAATCATCAGCCCGGAGGTTGGGTCTTGGGCGCAGTTGGGTGTTTCAACATGACTATGACCCTAAACACACGTCAAAAGTGGTAAAGGAATGGCTAAATCAGGCTAGAATGAAGGTTTTAGAATGGTCTTCCCAAAGTCCTGACTTAAACGTGTGGACAATGCTGAAGAAACAAGTCCATGTCAGAAAACCAACACATTTATCTGAACTGCACCAACTTTGTCAAGAGGAGTGGTCAAAAATTCAACCAGAAGCTTGCCAGAAGCTTGGGGATGGCTACCAAAATCGCCTTATTGCAGTGAAACGTGCCAAGGGACATGTAACCAAATATTAACATTGCTGTATGTATACTTTTGACCAAGCGGATTTGGTCACATTTTCAGTAGACCCATAATAAATTCATAAAAGAACCAAACTTCATGAATGTTTTTTGTGACCAACAAGTATGTGCTCCAATCACTCTATCACTAAAAAATAAGACTTATAGACAGTATTGGAAACTCAAGACAGCCATGACATTATGTTCTTTACAAGCATATGTAAACTTTTCACCGCGACTGTACATGCTGTCTATCGTTCAGCACAAGACTTGTGTTCCTCGTTTAGATGAAGAATCTATCATAAACCTCAGAGGGGGAAAACAAAAAAGTTGGGAGCAAATGAGCTTCTTTTCCAACTTCCTTGCGATGTCTTCAGGTCTAAATTGAATGTCCAAAGTTCACCAACTTCTCCAAACCTAAAAATATGTACAAATGGAGAAACGATGTCAACAAACTGACAAACTCTCCTTGCGTCTCAGGCTAAAGTCGCAAATAAATGTGCGAGCAACAGCTACTTTTGATTTTGGTTATATTAAAAACCGCATTAGTCAGCCAGTCCGAGGTGCGTCAACATAACAGTTTTACTGCATCGTGTGAGACTTAAGCTAAGTAAGCATAAAAGGATAAACTCTAACTTTGAGAAGCTCTTGCCTAATGAGTTTAGGCTGTGATGTGTTGTGCTTATAGGCAGTGATGGGCAGTAGCAAGCTACATGTAGCTAAGCTAGGTAGTTTAACTACATTTTCCATTAGCTTTTCTTGTAGCTTAGCTACTTTTAGACCCATGTAGCGAGGTAGCTTACATCAAAGCTACAAGCTACAAAGAGAAAAAATGGGACTGTGAATCCAGGCCAAAAAAAATAAAAAAATATGGCGAAAATACAATGACCTGAATTAATGAGAACATCCATACATACGGAGAAAATCCATGATGATTGGTTGGTGTTTGATGAATCACAATTGACTAAGGTTAGGGCGAAACATTACGGACTGGCCAATCAGAAGCAAGATAAGACGGATCATGGAAACTAGAAACCAAATCATAACAGTCACGCACTCATGTCACATGATGATTAAGGAGTCGGAGACAGAGGGATGCTTCAAGCTGACGACTCAAAAAAAAACATTCTTGAAAATGGCAGAGGAATTCTCTCCCGCAGATTAGATTTTTCCTTTAGTGATGAAGCTGACGTGCAGGAAACCCACATAAATTGTGTGTCCTTAGTCATATTTAGACAAATGTAGCTAGGTAGCTTACATCAAAGCTACAAGCTCCACAGAGGAAAAATGGACTGTGAATCCAGGCCAAAAAAATAAAAATATGGAGAAAATACAATAACCTGGATGAATGAGAACATCCCACAATAATGTGTGTCCTTAGCCATATTTAGACAAATGTAAACGTTTAGAGCAGGGGTCGGCAACCTTTACTACTCAAAGAGCCATTTTGGCAAGTTTCACAAATTAAAGAAAATAATGGGAGCCACAAAAAAAATTAAAATGAAAAACACCGCATACAAAGCTTAAACGCTTTGTGCTATGTTAACCAGGGGTCTCCGACACAGCACCAGCACGCACTTTAATGTGGAAATTTGATGTTAGTGCGGCCCGCAAGTTGTGAATAAATGGCGCTTGATAATGGCGCTTGATAGCGTCACACTTGCCAACCCTCGCATTTTTCCCGGGAGACTCCCGAATACCAGGGTGTGATGACACTGCTTTTGGGGACCTCTACAGCCTGCCCAAACAGCGTACCTGCTCGACCACATGCAGAATGCAGTTTCAGCTTGCTCACGTAAGTGACAGCAAGGCGTACTACCTCAGCAGCCACACATCTTACACTGACGGTACCAATACCCAGAATCCCATGCAGCCCTAACTCTTCTGCTCAACCAACGCACGGAGAGGGGTGGGGGGGTTGATGTGTGGGGGGATTTGGTGGTAGCGGGGGTGTATAATGTAGACCGGAAGAGTTAGGGCTGCATGGGATTCTGGGTATTGGTTGTGTTGTGTTTATGTTGTGTTACGGTTGGATGTTCTCCAGAAATGTGTTTTTCATTCTTTTTTGGTGTGGGTTCACAGTGTGGCGCATATTTGTAGCGTAACAATGTTAAAGTTGTTTGATACGGCTACCGTCAGTGTAAGCTGTGTGGCTGATGACTAAGTATGCTTTGCTGTGTGCAAGAAAAAACAAAACATACAACATGTGGCTGGGATGGCACGGTGCTTGTAAACGCCATAGAGGACAATTACTACAGTGCAATTAGGGCACTCCCTTTATTTAGTAATTAGAGTGTAAATAGGATTATATTTTCCCTGCGAGTTAACTATGAGAGACACTGAGATCCATAAGTCTCCTGGGAAAATCGGGGGGGTCGGCAAGTATGTAGCTGAGCCGCATCAGAGTGGTCAAAGAGCCGCATGCGGCTCCGGAGCCGCGGGTTGCCGACTCCTGGTTTAGAGAAAACAAAGCCCAAAACCTTAGTTTTTAGTAGTTTACTTTTTAAACCCAAATCATAACTGCTCTCTTCATCTAAGACAGTGGTCCCCAACCACCGGGTCGCGGCCCGGTACCGGCCCGTGGACCGATTGGTACCGGGCCGTGGCCGCACAAGAAATTAAAAAAAAATTTTTTTTTTTTTTTTTTAAATTAAATCAACATAAAAACCACAATATACACATTATATAATCAATATAAATCAATACAGTCTGCAGGGATACAGTCCGTAAGCACCGGTCCTCACGTACAAAAACACACATTAAAGTGGGTTGAGTTCATGAAAAGTTTTACTGCACATAATTACACATAATTGCACATTACCAACTGTTCCCAAACAATACACAAATCATTGTTTTTTGTCAAGATATATATAGATGTTGTTTTTTACTGTAGGTGAAGAAAATGAATAACAATTTAGGAGTGGGCCAAAGAAAAGGCAAACTACATAAATACATACAGTGGGGTGCAGGGACCCCTCGAGGTAGTTGTAGGGTGTCCACAGCTAAATGACAGATAGTTAATAGTAATAAAACCTTATTGAGTCCATTTGTACACTCTCAATTACATTAACATTTTAATTGGGAGTAACTTGTAGCTTAGCTTACTACATTTTCCAAGTAGCTTGCCCATCACTGCTTATAGGATGTTATTGCATTTTATTATTTGCAACCGGGACTGATTCTGGATCTCAATGAGGCCGTGTCATACATCAGACAACACTCCAAAATGATCAGTGCAATCTTATAAAGTTCCCCAAATTCCTCGGTGAACCAACATGATCCCTCTGTTGGTTGTGTGAAGCACACACGCCATACGAATGCAAAGATGCAATACATTTGGATGGACACTTGTTGCTAGAACAGCTGCTGTCAAAGTAGGCCTATCATTACCTACACACAGCATTCTCTGCTGGGAAAAAAGCAAAGATTTTACAGCTCACTCTCATACGTGTGTGTAATTAGGAAAGAAGAGACAGAACGGAGAAAAGACGAGGCAACAGACACAAGGTTTAATTATAAAAGCAGGAAGCGCAGTTATGCCTGTAATTAACAGCACTTGGTTTGAACACATCACCCCTCCATTCCACCAACTGCCACCATACAAGCAGTATGTCGCAATTAGGGATGATACAGACATTGGAGCCTTGAGTATTATTTGATTGATCCAATACGATACCAGTACCAATCATATATGCTTCTATTATTTTGTAGTGTGGATTGTTACAAAAGGCTTGATCAAGTGAAAGTACTCAAACAGACAACAATGGCAGGTATGAAAACACCTATATATTATCAACCATCTAGAATGGACTTTTGCTGTCTTTAAGTTAAAGTGACGTGGTAATTGGGCTTCAGCAACACCTAGTGGCCACAAAAATGAATTAAGTTAGGCTCATGACGGCTCATTAGTTGAATGGCGCAGACACGTTTGTTTCTGGATAGTTTCTGATATGATTTAGCCTTGAAAACTTGGTATGTGTAAGTAATATGCAACTTTAATTATTTGACATTTGTTTATTTTGACAAATCCGGTGTTTTAGACTACAATATTGTTCAATTAAGGACACTTAGAAGTTATTACATATGCATAGCTTGTGGGTTATTCTGTGCTTGGCTGTGGTGTAGCTGCAACCTCCTAGTATCCTATAGCCTACCATGTTTACCTTTTGTAAATGGCTTCCCTAAAATGCAAAAAAAGACCGATTTAACCCGATACTCGTTTTTAGGCTGATATCGAACCCATAAAGAATCTTTAAAGTTGAAGTTTTGGAGATATCAATATCAGATTCTGACACCCCTAGTTGCAATCCCACCAATTTCCACATATTCAACCAATCACAACAAACTCTGCGCAACCTTGCATCTTTGTCAAATTCCAGCAATTTTCCTGCACATTTGGCCAATCATCGTCATTTTTACCTATCAAATTTGTCTCTGAATGGCGGTTTAACGTGTGTGTCAACTGTCTAACGCTAACCAATCAAATGTGTCCCGACATTGCTCACCTACATGCTCACTTCCTTGTTTATACTGACAGAGATGTTGACGTGTGACGATAATCTTTCAGCAATTCTCATTTACCAAAAAAAAATCAACAAGCACTTTTCAACCGTAAAACATACACGGAAAATGTCTGCAATTTGTGGACAACAGAGCAGAAGGCGGTGTATGTAAAAATGGTAGCACACTGTAGGTAAGTGTTGGCTAACAGATGTATGGTAAATAATGCATTAAAGCCTAAAGATACATTTTATAAATAAAACATATTAAACATTAACTTAAGAGCATATCCAGGTTCTCACAGAAGTGAGTACTGTACTTCCCTCGACTCTTTTTATTACACTATATATTTGCAAGGGAGACAAATTAAGCTTGGAAATACTCAAGAGTAGTCAATGTATTTGCATTATTTAGTCATCTTCAGCATACATTATTTCTAACTGTAAAAGTTTTGCTTGTATGTTTTTCTCATGTTAAAGGCTGTGATAACATTTTAGCCTTTTTCTTACAAAAATATAGGTTGAGGCTTAAATAAAGCCTTTTTGCACATTTTTGTGTGCCATGTTGTTAAGATGATTTTGTCAGTCTTTTTGTTCATTACCTACCAATTTCTCCTGCAATTTTAATGCAACAAACATATTAGAAAAACACTGCAACTTCCATCTCAATTTTTGGGGATAATCATAACATCCCAGAAAATGTCCATGAGATACTGCAGGCAACTGTTAAATTGATGTCAAAGATACAAAAAAAATGTGCTCTGTACTTGTAATATGTAATATGCAAACAAAGCAGATTTTGATTTGTTGAAATCCTGTCCTTTTTGGGATTTCTGGTTATAAGAACACATACAATATTGATTACAAATTCTTAAAATAAGCCTCAAAACAATGCAACTTTCTATAAAAATTGCTGGGTATCAGTCATCATGATTGGCTGAAACGATCACAAAAAAGCCTGCTAAATCATTGAGTAACTAATTAATTCACAACATCACATTTTCCTACATATGTGCATTTTGTAACAATTCACCTTTTAAAGGGGCTGTTTGCAACATTTACACTGATGTCTAGAAGGCGCTAACCTTCCAATGTACAAAACCCAAAACCAGTGAAGTTGGCACGTTGTGTAAATCGTTAATAAAAACAGAATACAATGATTTGCAAATCCTTTTCAACTGATATTCAATTTAATAGACCGCAAAGAAAATATATATAATGTTTGAACTGAGAAACCTACCGGTAATTTTTTTTTTGCAAATAATCATTAACTTAGAATTTGATGGGAGCAACACCTTGCAAAAAAGTTAGCACAGAGGCCATTTTTACCACTGTGTTACATGGCCTTTCCTTTTAACAACACTTAGTAAACGTTTGGGAACTGAGGAGACCAATTTTTAAAGCATTTCAGGTAGAATTATTTCCCATTCTTGCTTGATGTGCAGCTTAAGTTGTTCAACAGTCCGGGGTCTCCTTTGTCGTATTTTACGCTTTATAATGCGCCACACATTTTTAATGGGAGACAGGTCTGGACTACATGTAGGCCAATCTAGTACCTGCACTCTTTTACTTCGAAGCAACACTGTTGTAACACGTGAATGTGGCTAGGCATTGTCTTACTGAAATAAGCAGGGGCGTCCATGAAAAAGACAATGCTTGGAATGCAACATATGTTGCTCCAACACCTGTATGTACCTTTCAACATTAACGGTGCCTTCACAGATGTGTAAGTTACCCATGCCTTGAGCACTAATACACCCCCCTACCATCACAGATGCTGGCTTTTGAACTTTGCGCCTATAACAGTCCGGATGGTTCTTTTCCTCTTTGGTCCGGAGGACACGACGTCCACAGTTTCCAAAAACAATTTGAAATCTGGACTCGTCAGACCACAGAACACTTTTCCACTCCATCTCAGATGAGCTTGGGCCCAGCGAAGCCGGCGGCGTTTCTGGGTGTTGTTGATAAATGGTTACTGGCAGTGGTTTTCTGAAGTGTTCCTTAGCCCATGTGGTGATATCCTTTACACACGGATGTCGGTTTTTGATGCAGTACCGCCTGAGTGATCGAAAGTCACAGGCATTCAATGTTGTATTTTGGCCTTGTGCAGTGATTTTTCTGATGATATTACGGACCATAGATGGTGAAATCCCTAAATTCCTTGCATTACCTTGTTGAGAAATGCTGTTCTTAAACTGTTCGACAATTTGCTCACGCATTTGTTCAAAAAGTGGTGACCCTCGCCCCACCCTTGTTTGTGAATGACTGAGCATTTCATGGAAGCTGCTATCATACCCAATCATGGCACCCACCTGTTCCCAATTAGCCTGATCACCTGTGGGATGTTCCAAATAAGTGTTTGATGAGCATTCCTCAACTTTCCCAGTCTTTTTTGCCACTTGGGCCAGCTTTTTGAAACATGTTGCAGGCATCAAATTCCAAATGAGCTAATATTTGCAAAAAATAACAACGTTTACCAGTTCGAACGTTAAGTATCTTGTCTTTACAGTGTATGCAATTGATAATAGGATTTGCAAATCATTGTAAACGTTTTTTATTTATGATTTACACAGCGTGCCAACTTCACTGGTTTTGGATTTTGTATTTCAAGCGTTATATCCCACCCTCTTCCGGCTTTTAGGACGTTATGACGTAACTACGTGCATACATAACACATGCACGCGCATTAACTTTAGGTGTTGTTAGCTAATAATAGCGATTGGGATAACTAGTGTTAGCTGTCATTGAATGTATATTCTATCATAACAACATGACTGCAAATTGTTTGTTGCTTCTCTTGGACTGCTTTTTGTATGTGTGCTGTAAACGCCTATCATTTTAATAACCACGTTAAACCCAGATTCCGATCTAACAAAGGTCTTAACTCATTCTCCTTCTATGCCACATCAATATGGAATGCACTCCCAACAGGTGTAAAAGAAAGGGCATCTCTATCCTCCTTCAAAACCGCACTAAAAGAACACCTCCAGTCAACTTCAACCCTTGACTAACACCTCCCCCCCTCCACATCCCACCTCCCCGGATTGTAAATAACCAAATGTAAATAATCAAATGTATATACTTGTTCTTTTGCTTTCTGAACTCACTATGTTCTCTGCTCGCTGTACATATCCTACCAAGTCAGACCTACACTGTTTCAATGTCCATTTCTCTGATGATGCAATTGTTGATGACTGAAGTGCTGATATCAACTAAACCCTCCTCATCCCACCCCCCGGATTGTAAATATTGTACATAATGTAAATAATTCAATATATACACTACCGTTCAAAAGTTTGGGGTCACATTGAAATGTCCTTATTTTTGAAGGAAAAGCACTGTACTTTTCAATGAAGATAACTTTAAACTGGTCTTAACTTTAAAGAAATACACTCTATACATTGCTAATGTGGTAAATGACTATTCTAGCTGCAAATGTCTGGTTTTTGGTGCAATATCTACATAGGTGTATAGAGGCCCATTTCCAGCAACTATCACTCCAGTGTTCTAATGGTACAATGTGTTTGCTCATTGGCTCAGAAGGCTAATTGATGATTAGAAAAACCTTGTGCAATCATGTTCACACATCTGAAAACAGTTTAGCTCGTTACAGAAGCTACAAAACTGACCTTCCTTTGAGCAGATTGAGTTTCTGGAGCATCACATTTGTGGGGTCAATTAAACGCTCAAAATGGCCAGAAAAAGAGAACTTTCATCTGAAACTCGACAGTCTATTCTTGTTCTTAGAAATGAAGGCTATTCCACAAAATTGTTTGGGTGACCCCAAACTTTTGAACGGTAGTGTATACTCTGATGATTAACTTGTGTGATGACTGTATTATGCTGAGAGTATATATTTCTACCATGATTGATAAAAACTTATTCGGGTGTTACCATTTAGTGGTCAATTGTACGGAATATGTATTGAACTGTGCAATCTACTAATAAAAGTTTCAATCAAAAATTGTACCATGAATTGATTTACGTGGACCCCGACTTAAACAAGTTTGAAAAACGTATTCGGGTGTTACCATTTAGTGGTCAATTGTACGGAATATGTACTGTACTGTACAATCTACTAATAAAAGTTTCAATCAATCAATCAATCAATCAAAAGGTCTTTACTCCACAAACTTACTAATTGTGAAAAATATAGACCGTTTTAACACAAATGTGTTCCGTTAAACCACTAATGGTAACATAAACTAGCCAATGGTGTTCTTGTTATATTTTTTTGCTTTGAAAAATGTAACTGAGCGAAGTTGCAAACAGCCCGTTTAAGCAATCAATGGAATTTGGGCTAAACACCTTGCATGGCTGCTAATGAGAAATACAATTGTAAAATGAAACTGCAATAATGCCATGGAGTTCAAAACAAACCAGTGCGCCCTATACTGTATTTGTTTTAATGTGGCTGCGGTGGTTTGGCTACATTTAGCTTCACTCTCTCCGAGTTAATGTGGTCCCTGTGTGTGGACTAAAGTCAAGTATAGTTCTCAGGAAAACAGAAGACGGTTTTACTTTCAGACGGTCTCTCACACACACAGAAACTTGCACACACAGTAGCATGCCTGCTCACATTCCTTTTGGCAGCTCCGTGGCCAACCAGCAGTGAGCATGCAAATGAGTTGGGTGTGTCTTTCAACAGCTGGAGTGCAAGGTCTGAATGGAGACTAAACCCCCCCAAAAAAAAAAAAAAAAAAAAGGAATAGAACACACTATTTAAAAGCAAAGGCAAACCTGCATAGTAAAAGTGCACAGTTTTCGGGCATTTGATGTACCAAAACACTATAAAGTCTATGTATATGTAAGGGTATAGAGAAATGCACTCATATTGCAGTACAAAACAAGTTGTTTAAGTTGTTGACATTTCAAGAAAAGTTTTTCCCCTTGGGAAATATTGTAAAGTGTTTTAATCTGTTCTAACAATTGATATCTGAATGTACGAACATTTTAAGAAATATTTTAGCATCCATGAACGTCATCACACATGACTAGGTACTTAAAAGTCATTCCTTAGCTTTACTAAGTTACTCACTGCTAAAAAATCACTAGAATACATTTGGATTATAACACAATGTCACCTGAAATGCACTAGCCTCAGTGACCAGGGTTCAGCCGTCAGCTTCACATGAGCATGTCGGTGTAGTGTTCGCAGCCGTGCAGGAAGACCCGCCCAGTGGCTCCATATCTTACGCTGTTTAGTAATGTGCCTGGATTTGAGTCTCGGTCGTCTCGAAAAGTTTCGGTCTTCCCATAAAGTAGCGAACGTAACAGGATTTGTTTTGATCTGCAACTGTAAGGTGATTACTTCTACTATTTACAGTAATGCATCACAGTGTTCCCTCGACGCCCGTGTGGTACGTCAATTTCCGCAAACAAGGGACACTATTCAGTCAATGATTTTTATGAATATGATATGCATTGAAAGTGTTCATAAGCCCTCCATACACTTACAACCTATTTAAACACTTCATACACAATTTTAAAAAACCTCAATGGGTATTTGAATCCCAGTGAACTCAATGAACCCAGGGCTGCTCAATGGTACACAATGGTACTTTAAAGGCCTACTGAAATGATTTGTTTTTATTTAAACGGGGATAGCAGATCCATTCTATGTGTCATACTTGATCATTTCGCGATATTGCCATATTTTCGCTGAAAGGATTTAGTAGAGAACATCGACGATAAATTTCGCAACTTTTGGTCGCTGATAAAAAAAGCCTTGCCTGTACCGGAAGTAGCGTGACGTCGCAGGTTGAAGGCTCCTCACATTTCCCCATTGTTTACACCAGCAGCGAGAGCGATTCGGACTGACAAAGCGACGATTACCCCATTAATTTGAGCGAGGATGAAAGATTTGTGGATGAGAAACGTGAGAGTGAAGGACTAGAGTGCAGTGCAGGACGTATCTTTTTTCGCTCTGACCGTAACTTAGGTACAAGGGCTCATTGGATTCCACACTTTCTCCTTTTTCTATTGTGGATCACGGATTTGTATTTTAAACCACCTCGGATACTATATCCTCTTGAAAATGAGAGTCGAGAACGCGAAATGGACATTCACAGTGACTTTTATCTCCACGACAATACATCGGCGAAGCACTTTAGCTACGGAGCTAACGTGATAGCATCGGGCTTAACTGCAGATAGAAACAAAAGAAATAAACCCCTGACTGGAAGGATAGACAGAAAATCAACAATACTATTAAACCATGGACCTGTAACTACACGGTTAATGCTTTCCAGCCTGGCGAACCTTAACAATGCTGTTGCTAACGACGCCATTGAAGCTAACTTAGCTACAGGACCTCGTCAGAGCTATGATAAAAACATTAGTTATCCACCTACGCCAGCCAGCCCTCATCTGCTTATCAACACCCGTGCTCACCTGCGTTCCAGCGATCGACGGAGCGACGAAGGACTTCACCCGATCATCTATGCGGTCGGCGGCTAGCGTCGGATAGCGCGTCTGCTATCCAAGTTAAAGTCCTCCTGGTTGTGTTGCTGCAGCCAGCCGCTAATACACCGATCCCACCTACAGCTTTCTTCTTTGCAGTCTTCATTGTTCATTAAACAAATTGCAAAAGATTCACCAACACAGACGTCCAGAATACTGTGGAATTTTGCGATGAAAACAGAGCTTTTTGTATTGGATACAATGATGTCCCAATACTTTCGTTTCAACGATTGACGTCACGCGCATACGTCATCATACAGAGACGTTTTCAACCGGAAGTTTTGCGGGAAATTTAAAATTGCACTTTATAAGTTAACCCGGCCGTATTGGCATGTGTTGCAATGTTAAGATTTCATCATTGATATATAAACTATCAGACTGCGTGGTCGGTAGTAGTGGGTTTCAGTAGGCCTTTAAAATCCACGATGCACTGAGACTAGGACTGCAGCTATAGATTACTTTAGTAATGGACTAATCCATTGATTAGTCTGTTTGATCAATCAAGTAATCGGATAAAACACACTTTATAGCCTCAACGCGTATTTAAGGAGAATTTGTTGAAATAAAAATGTTTTCTGCTTGCCGTGACCTTCATTTTTTTCCCTTCTAATAAACGCACATCATCAACATCAACATTGCACTATTGCCATGTGTGCATTAAATAAATGCATAAAGATGAAAAACTTTTTGCGGTTCGCCACCACACAGATCACAGCGGCCCGTGTGGAAACTATGTTCGCATACTTAAAGTTCCTCCGACTCCACACGGTTCGGATTTTATAATTGTTTCAAATGTACCCTCATTAAACAGCAGAATATAAATCAAAGCTGTTTTCTAATCAAATTAATCAAAATAGTTGATAAATCATTGGAACCCCAACTGAGATCGCAGTAAGTAAACCACAAAGTGGCGAGGGAACACTGTACCGTAATCCCACGGAGCCTAACAGTGGTAAATAATTTTCTGTGAAGTAGGATCGTTAGAATCGTTAATTATAAATCAAATATTTTCATAGCTAGAGCATAAAAAACGAGTGTATAACCATCTAAATACATTTTTATTAATATGAAAGCCCTCCTGAAATAACACCCACATATCACATTTACACCTGTTTACCGTACTCCATTATAGTAATGCTGGCTGAGGCTGAGCCAATCAGTGACCACGATACTAAACAGCGCACTTTGATTGGTTTGCTATCATTTTTAGCTGATTAAATGAAAATGCTTAATTTAGGCCAAAATACGTAGAATATGCTTTAAAAAAATGTTACCCCCCCCCCCAAAGAAATGTGATGTAGTGAAGTCACAAACGTCGAAGCACGATGTGGCGAGTGACGACTGTACACTACTTCTGCGTTACAGACAGATGTAATCTGATTACAGTAGCACTGTATGAGTTGTATAGGTATTGTTGGGATGAATAAGTGGTGAGTTGTGTGCATTATCTGTGACATTTACGACGTCACAGTAAGTTCCGATTCCTGTTAAATGATTATCGGTAGACATTTCCTCTTCGCCATCACTGGTATGGTAAGAAAACTTAACAAAGAAAATGACTACACTGCAAAAACTGAAATCTAAGTAAGATTAAATATCTCAAATAAGGGTGACATTTGCTTATTTTCTGTCCGATAAGATAATTCTTCTCACTAAGCAGATTTTATGTTAGAGTGTTTTACTTGTTTTAAGTGTTTTGGTCCTAAATGATCTCAGTAAGATATTACAGCTTGTTGCTGAGATTTTATGAGCTATATTGAGTAAAACATGCTTGAAACTAGAATATCAACTGTTGCAAAGCTGTGTCATCAACACTCACAAGTATAAAACTGCTTTTCAAAGTAAGAATTTCTTATTTCAAGCATGAAATTAAAAATCCTGACTTTGGCACAATTGTGTCTCATAATTAAAACTTTGCTGTTTTATTTTCAATGAAAAAATAGAACATACATACTCATATAGTAGTACAGTTTGCACAGTACAGTAAACTGTCAGTTAATATTTAAACATTTAACATGTGACATTTCAAACAATTTTGCACATTCAGATAAATTCTTCAAAATTACAATAAAAAAAAATGTGGTTGGGGGCCGGGCTGTAAATATATATATATATATATATATAAATATATATATATATATAAATATATATATATATATATATATATATATATATATATATATATATATATATATATATATATATATATATATATATATATATATATATATATATATATATATATATATTCCTTGCGCACTAATTGACTGAAAGAGCACGCACTTGGCGCGATGATGTCATTTTATCGATGGGAAAATGCAAGAAATGTAATGCCGATCGCATATCATTATGTCAAGATAATGGCACTAGCATTTACTTAATTGAACAATATTTTCCTACACATTGAGAAAAAAGGTCTCATATTTGTTTTTCCTATCAAGAAACGTGCACTTGTTATTAGTGAGAAAATACTTATTTTAAGGTATTTTTGGGTTCATTGAGGTTAGCTAATTTGACTTGTCTTGGAAAGTCTTGACAAGCCGAATTTTCTTGTTCTATTAGCAGACAATTTTGCTTTGTTCAAGTAAAATGCAGCTAACTTTCGTTTTTTTTTTTCTTGTTTTTGAACACTGACTTTTTGCAGTGTAACTTGTTGAGTTAGATACTAACAGATTTGCTGATGCATGATGGAGGTTTGAACGACATCTTTTTGAGACATTTTTGAGAAATTTCCAGAAATACTTGACTGAACTCCAGATTTTTTTATCATTTTTGGAGCGTTGACCTTTGAGTTTCCACTGACTATTGATGGTACCAGGGGAAACAAGTACAATTAACTGACTAAAAACCAGGCCTGTGGAAGCACTACTTAAAAAGGGAAAACAGAACAGAAGCAAGAACTATGATTAACGCTAACACTGTCCTTGATGAAGTCATTAACATTAATGTGCAGCGGGAGTCTGCATATCCATGAATGAGGGGTAAAAAAAAAAAAGTCAGCCATGGTTCGACACACGATGGCCAACATTAACCTTTGCCATTTTGTCACAAGAAATCAAAATGTCCCTAAATTGGCTTCTTGTCACATGCTACAATAGCTTTTACATTGTCACTGATCAGTCTGTTGCATTTCATGTTGCCGCAGCTTAAATGAAACGCAAACAAACCACACACGCATGTAGCAGACATTACCGGCTACTGCTGTTGCCACTGGTAACCTGTTGTTTTTCAATCGGGGCAGAGGATGGCGGGTAGCACAATGGGCGAGCGGTAAGCACTCTGAAGCCTCAAGACGAGAGCTGATGTGTTTGGACTTTGAAAGTTTAAACCTGCGCTTTCGTGGGTTCTCTCACGTACCAAAAAATGTGCTTCAGTAAAGGCTCTAAATTGTGATGATAGGCTCCAACAGAGGACAAGTGGTATAGAAAAAGGATGTGCAAAGACTCCAACGTGCTGTAATGTATCCCAAAACTATTGAAAATGTGGGCGTTATAGAAAATACACTGATAACAGCAGATTGGCGTGAGAATGACACACCAAAGACCAGCAGTCACACCATCCTGTAAATGTCAGAAAGATTTATCAGGTGGTGATAAGCTTAATCAGGTGTGGACACACTACACCAGGGTCGAGGGCTGCATACAGAAAAACAAAGTTGATATTCAACAGCTTTTGTTTACTTCATTACATGCTAGGCTTTGTAAGTCAAATGTGCTGCGCAGTGCAACATATTTAACTCAGCTTTGCGTTACAGCAGACAAAGCAAATTATTTGTAATTGTATTAAATGGGAGGAATTATGTCATTTTGTGCCACCCGGGCCATACTTTGATGCCTCTGCACAGGGCCGGCCCGAGGAATTAACCATTATTCTAGGGCCAAAACCCCTCGGAAGGGCCACATGACCATGACCCGAGCTTTTGTAATGATTTGAAGATGGTTTTTTTTCTTTAAATTAGAGATGTCCAATAATGGCTTTTTTGCGGATATTCCGATATTGTCCATCTCTTAATTACCGATTCCGATATCAACCGATACCGATATATACAGTCGTAGAATTAACACATTATTATGCCTAATTTTGTTGTGATGCACCGCTGGATGCATTAAACAATGTAACAAGGTTTTCCAAAATAAATCAACTCAAGTTATGGAAAAAAATGCCAACATGGCACTGCCATATTTATTATTGAAGTCACAAAGTGCTTTATTTTTTATTTTTAACATGCCTCAAAACAGCAGCTTGGAATTTGGGACATGCTCTCCTTGAGAGAGCATGAGGAGGTTGAGGCTTATATTGTAGCGTCCCGGAAGAGTTAGTGCTGCAAGGGGTTCTGGGTATTTGTTCTGTTGTGTTTATGTTGTGTTACGGTGCGGATGTTCTCCCGAAATGTGTTTGTCATTCTTGTTTGGTGTGGGTTCCACAGTGTGGCGCATATTTGTAACAGTGTTAAAGTTGTTTATACGGCCACCCTCAGTGTGACCTGTATGGCTGTTGACCAAGTATGCATTGCATTCACTTGTGTGTGTGAAAAGCCGTAGATATTATGTGACTGGGCCGGCACGCAAAGGCAGTGCCTTTAAGGTTTATTGGCGCTAGGGCTGCAACAACTAATCGATTAAAGTCGATTATAAAAATAGTTGGCGATTAATTTAGTCATCGATTTGTTGGATCTATGCTTTGCGCATGCGCAGAGGCTACTTTTTAATTTTTTTTTTATTTTTTATTGTTTTATTTTTTTTACAAACCTTTATTTATAAACTGCAACATTTACAAACAGCTGAGTAACAATAATCAAAATAAGTATGGTGCCAATATGCTGTTTTTTTTTTCAATAAAATACTGGAAAGGATAGAAATGTAGTTTGTCTCTTAATCGGTAATAATCGACCGATTAATCTATTATCAAATTAGTTGTTAGTTGCAGCCCTAATTGGCGCTCTGTACTTCTACGTACCTACGTAGCGGCGTTTTAAAAAGTCATGAATTTTACTTTTTGAAACCGATACCGATAATTTTGAAACCGATACCGATAATTTTCGATATTACATTTTAAAGCATTTATCGGCCGATAATATCAGCAGTCCGATATTATTGGACATCTCTACTTTAAATCCATCAGCTATAAAAGACGAGGTATAAAAGTTCAGATAAAATCAATTTTGTCGTCATAGGTTGGAATGTGTGACACAACCTACACTCCTTACATCCATCCATTTTCTACCGCTTGTCCCTCTCGGAATCGCGGGGGGTGACTGGAGCCGATCCCAGCTGCATTTGGGCGGAAGTCGAGGTACACCCTGGACAAGTCGCCACCTCCACCCTTTACATAAAATGCAAAATGGTTCATTCTGTCTGGTAGCGACAAATCCACCCAGCAGGCACAAGACATTAAAACAACGTTGACAACATGTTGAATTAGGTCATGATGTTGAGTAACTCAAACATAACATTGGAACAACATGCTTTTTGACAGCGTTTATTCAATGTCAGCTTGTGACGTTGATTTGACCATTGAAATTTGGTCATTTCCCAACCAACAACGTCGATCCATCGTTAGACACCAACATTGTCTCAATTTACAAACAACCATTTTGCAACGTTAAAGTCAGTTTTAAAGGACATGTACACTACCGTTCAAAAGTTTGGGGTCACATTGAAATGTCCTTATTTTTGAAGGAAAAGCACTGTACTTTTTAATGAAGATAACTTTAAACTAGTCTTAACTTTAAAGAAATACTCTATATATTGCTAATGTGGCAAATGACTATTCTAGCTGCAAATGTCTGGTTTTTGGGGCAATATCTACATAGGTGTATAGAGGCCCATTTCCAGCAACTATCACTCCAGTGTTCTAATGGTACAATGTGTTTGCTCATTGGCTCAGAAGGCTAATTGATGATTAGAAAACCCTTGTGCAATCATGTTCACACATCTGAAAACAGTTTAGCTCGTTACAGAAGCTACAAAACTGACCTTCCTTTGAGCAGATTGAGTTTCTGGAGCATCACATTTGTGGGGTCAATTAAACGCTCAAAATGGCCAGCAAAAGAGAACTTTCATCTGAAACTCGACAGTCTATTCTTGTTCTTAGAAATGAAGGCTATTCCACAAAATTGTTTGGGTGACCCCAAACTTTTGAACGGTAGTGTATGTATAATTAACGCTGTATCAATGTCTTGTGCCTACTGGGCAGCACTGAACACTTCACTGTTCACTCAACACAGACGTCATCTAAGCTCATTTTTATGCATTCACTGCGCCAACATTTGGGAATCAGGGTAGGGGATTGATATAAGGTAAAAAATAGGATACATTTATTTGTGGCAGCATCGGACAAAACATCTAATAGCACAACTGTAGTGCGTTCAAGTAACCTTGATTAATATTCGAAACAGAGGCGTCACTAGTTTTTAGAAACAGGGGATGCTTAACCCAGAGTAGATGCACTAACAGTTATAAGTATAATAATGATGTAATATTATTAGAGGAGGGAATCTTTGGGCACCTCATAATTCGATCCGATTCTTGGGGTGACGATTCAATTCAGAGTCGATTCTCGATTCAACACTATTCTCAATTCAAACTGATTCTCGCAATGTATTAATTAATATAATGAATTTAATAAAACCTTTTCAAAACAGGTTACAGGTTACAAAACCTTCTTTTGGTTGCTGATGTATACCCACAGCGAGTATAAGCAAGGCCTACAAATTTATTTTAAAAAATGTGTTCTTAATTTAGCATTTTTAGGAGCACCACTACTTATTACGATAATTATCATTCACTAATAATAATCCTACATTAATAAGATCATCCAATGCTTCTCAATTATTTTCTGTTACGCCCACCCTATATAGAAGAAAAAACTTTCACTGCCCCTCCACTCTCTGTACAACTATAAATATTATCCATCCATCCATCCATTTTCTACCGCTTGTCCCGTTCGGGGTCGCGGGTGGTGCGAGATTATCATTTGTCAATAAAATTGTTATAAGTACACCTCTGCATAACATTGTATCGTTACTAACATTAAAGAGAACAACAAAGAAAAACTGAAGAAAATGTATCAACTTACAAAAATAATAACTTTATCTACATTTTTTAGTCTGTAACAGAGAATATTTAAAGTGCAAAAGTTTAAAATCAATTTGCCTGAAAAAAAAAAAAGTAAATCCTTATTAACAGTCAACTGTGAACATTTCTTAACCCACTTGAACCATTTTATACTGTAAATAAACTCAGTAAATAATAATAAATTCAAATTCATTACAATTTGTACTGATTTTATTTTTTTTTAAATCAAAATAAGGATGTCAAGACTAATAGCTACAATGAGTACAGTTTTTCGAAGCGGGGTTTGAAGCATACTGCATCATACTGATAAAGCATATTATCCGGCATCGCACCGTGCACCTCTAGAGGGGCCTGGCCCACTATTTGAGAAGAACTGAGATACTCATTAAAAAAAAACCTTCTTAAGGCTTTTCCTTTCAAAATCTTGGAGACGTTACAAGTTGCATGCTGAATGCAAAAACCTTTAGGGTTTTTTGAAAAGCTAGTTTCAACCAAATTAAGTCAACAATTATTTTTTAGTGCATGTGTGTATGTTTGGCGGTAATGTTAGCTTTAAGGTGGGGTGGGATTGTATAAGTAATATTAAATAACAAAATGGAGCTGTAAACAAAATCTTGTTAAGGGGCCCCCTGCCCCTGCACTACACCTACTTGTTCAAGGATTCCTTGAGTCCTTGAATGCATCATTGGGTCTAGTCCAGGGGTGTCAATCTCATTTTAGCTCAGGGGCCGCATGGAGGAAAATCTATTCCCAAGTAGGCCGGAATGGTAAAATCATTGCATGATAACTTAAAAATAAAGACAACTTCAGGTTGCTTACTTTGCTTTACTTTGGCCAAAAATAGAACAAGCACATTATGAAAATGTACAAATCACAAATAATCCTCTGGACAAAACACTCCAAGTTTGTTAAAAATTCAGAGGAAATTGGTGCAGTTTCAAAAACACAATGAAGAACACAATGAGCTTAGACTTTGTCTCAGTGTATCTACAAAGCCAGGATTAAACTTTGAGTCACAGTCTTTCTGGGATTGAACAAAAAACACAACATGTAAACTCTTCGAGGTATCAAATACCTCCTTTGTCATGTCCACGTATCAGTCCAACAAACCATAAGAAACGAAGGTAAAAACTATTCAAAAGGGTTACGTTTTCTCATTTTTGACAGAGACATTATGGGGGAGTAAGGGTGCCAAAATAACGATGTGTTTGAAGCAGAAGACATAAAACGGCGGGTTTTAAGTTTCCACGCTTTACTTTGTACCTCTTGCTAGTCCTAACAGAATTGCTATTGTGACATCCAGTGGACACGTTCAGAACAGCAGTTTCTTTCATTAAAAAAAAATGCAGCTCATTTTAATACTTGGCAACATGTGCTTTTTTAAGGCTTGCAAACCCAAAAAATTGTTTTTTACTCAATATGACAGTAATGTTCTTAGAATCCTGAGATAATATGAAAAAAGCAATAAAAATGTATTCAAACATAACTCTTAAACCAAACATGCAAAATGTCTAATAATAACTGGAATAATGTACATTTGTGAGTTTTACTAGAAAAATTATCTTTTGTAAGGTTTGCAAAGACAACAATTAGTTTTTTTTACTCAATATGACAGTATAACTGTGAAAGTTATATAAACATAACTCCAAAACCAAAAATGTAATATGTCTAAAAATGCCTGTAATAATGTATCTATGTGAGTTTTACTTGAATAAGGTGTTTTTGTAAGGTTTGGGAATACAAAAATTTGTTTTTTACTCAATATGACAGTAATGTTCTTAGAATCCTGAGATAATATGAAAAAAGAAATAAAAATGTATTCAAACATAACTCTTAAACCAAACATGCAAAATGTCTAATAATAAATGGAATAATGTATATTTGTGAGTTTTACTAGAAAAATGATCTTTTGTAAGGTTTGCAAAGACAAAAATTCGTTTTTTTACTCAATATGACAGTATAACTGTCATACTAAATATGAAAGTTATGTAAACATAACTCCAAAACCAAAAATGAAATATGTCTAAAAATGCCTGTGATAATGTATCTGTGAGTTTTACTTGAATAAGGTGTTTTTGTAAGGTTTGCAAATACAAAAATTTGTTTTTTACTCAATATGACAGTAATGTTCTTAGAATCCTGAGATAATATGAAAAAAGCAATAAAAATGTATTCAAACATAACTCTTAAACCAAACATGCAAAATGTCTAATAATAACTGGAATAATGTACATTTGTGAGTTTTACTAGAAAATGTATCTTTTGTAAGGTTTGCAAAGACAAAAATTTGTTTTTTTACTCAATATGACAGTATATTGAACGATTTCCCTTGTGGATCATTAAAGTTTGTCTAAGTCTAAGTCTAAGTCTAACTGTCATACTAAATATGAAAGTTATATAAACATAACTCCAAAACCAAAAATGAAATACGTCTAAAAATCCCTGTAATAATGTATCTATGTGAGTTTTACTTGAATAAGGTGTTTTTGTAAGGTTTGCAAATACAAAAAAATTGTTTTATACTCAATATGACAGTATAACTGCCGGATAAAACCTGTTCGCGGGCCTGATCCGGCCCACGGGCCGTATGTTTGACACCCCTGCTCTAGTCTTGATATTGAGGCAGTAAAAGAGCTGCTTCACAAAAATATGCTTTTGATGATGATTTTTTTAACCTGTTATTAATTATATATTATAACTAGTTATGATAAACCACTAATAGCACCGGATGTGAATCAGGATCTGTCCCTGCCCTCCCGATGTCCGGTCTGGGTGCAACAGGCAGCTGAGGTGCGTTGATTTTACAACGTAGCATCCGCCAGACGAGCAGTGCAAATCCCCAAAGTGCTCATTAATGAGTAGTGTTTCAGTGTATCTACAAAACCAGGATTAAAATTGAAATCACAGTCTTTCTGGGATTAAACAAAAAACACAACATGTAAACTCTTCGAGGTATGAAATACCTCCTTTGTCATGTCCACCTATCAATCCAGTGCTAACTCAACAAACCGTAAGAAACGTCAGTAAAACTATTCAAAAGGGTTACGTTTTCTAATTTTTGACAGAGACATCATGGGGGAGTAAGGGTGCCAAATAACGATGTGTTCGAAGCAGAAGACATAAAACGGCAGGTTTTAAGATTCATTTGGGTCGAGGGAGAGGAGCCGCAGCCACGCTTTACTTTGTACCTCTTGCTAGTCCTAACAGAATTGCTATTGTGACATCCAGTGGACACGTTCAGAACAGCAGTTTCTTTCATTAAAAAAAAATGCAGCTCATTTTAATACTTGGCAACATATGCTTTTTTTAAGGCTTGCAAACCCAAAATTTGTTTTTTACTCAATATGACAGTAATGTTCTTAGAATCCTGAGATAATATGAAAAAAGCAATACAAATGTATTCAAACATAACTCTTAAACCAAACATGCAAAATGTCTAATAATAACTGGAATAATGTACATTTGTGAGTTTTACTAGAAAAATTATCTTTTGTAAGGTTTGCAAAGACAAAAAATTGTTTTTTTACTCAATATGACAGTTACACTGTCATACTAAATATGAAAGTTATATAAATATAACTCCAAAACCAAAAATGAAATATGTCTAAAAATGCCTGTGATAATATATCCATGTGAGTTTTCCTTTAATAAGGTGTTTTTGTAAGGTTTGCAAATACAACATTTTTTTACTCAATACAACAGTATAACTGCCGGATAAAACCTGTTCGCGGGCCTGATCCGGCCCACGGGCCGTATGTTTGACACCCCTGCTCTAGTCTGGTATATTGACGCGGTAAAAGAGCTGCTTCACAAAAATATGCTTTTGATGATCCATCCATCCATCCATCCATCCATCCATTTTCTTCCGCTTGTCCCTTTTGGGGTCGCGGGGGGGTCGCTGGAGCCTATCTCAGCTACAATCGGGTGGAAGGCGGTGTACACCCTGGACAAGTCGCCACCTCATCGCAGGGCCAACACAGATAGACAGACTACATTCACACTCACATTCACACACTAGGGCAGTGGTTCTTAACCTGGGTTCGGTCGAACCCTAGGGGTTTGGTGAGTCGGGCTCAGGGGTTCGGCGGAGGTCAAAACACACCCGACTCATCGTGTAATCAAAAACTTCTACCCATCGGCGTATTACGGATATGGCAACAGCAGAAGTCACACTGATTTGCAAGTGTGTAATTTGTCGTGAGTTTATGCACTGTGTTGGTTTTGTTCTTTGAACAAGGTGATGTTCATGCACGGTTCATTTTGTGCACCAGTAAAAAACATGGTAACACTTTAGTATGGGGAACATATTCACCAGTAATTAGTTGCTTATTAACATGCAAATTAGTAACATATTGGCTCTTAACTAGTCATTATTAAGTACTTATTAATGCCTTATTCGGCATGGCCTTATTATAACCCTAACCCTCTAACCCTGGCCCTAACCCTAACCAAATAACTCTAAATTAAGTCTTTGTTACTTAGAATATGTTCCCCTAGTGTCCAAAAAAATCTAAATTAAGTCTTTGTTACTTAAAATATGTTCCCCATACTAAAGTGTTACCAAAAATATATAACTTTGTCTTGAATTTGAAAAAAATTTTTTTATTTATTTTGCACTAAAGAAGGGTTCCGTGAATGCGCATATGAAACTGGTGGGGTTCGGTACCTCCAACAAGGTTAAGAACCACTGCACTAGGGCCAATTTAGTGTTGCCAATCAACCTATCCCCAGGTGCATGTTTTTGGAAAACATGCAAAAAAAATAAAAAAAAATAAAAAATAAAAAACATGCTTTTGATGATGATTTTTTTTAACCCTAAACTAACACCCTCCCCGGAATGCTAATTATCAAATGTAAACAATCAAATGCAGATACTTTTTCTTTTTCTTATGCCTTCTGATCTCTCTCTCTCTCTCTCTCTCTCTCTCTCTCTCTCTCTCTCTCTCTCTCTCTCTCTATGTCCACTACTTGATGTCCATATCCCCCCCCCCCACCCCCCCCCACACCCCTGATTGTAAATAATGTAAATAATTCAATGTGATTATCTTGTGTGATGACTGTATTATGATGATAGTATATATGATAGTATATATCTGTATCATGAATCAATTTAAGTGGACCCCGACTTAAACAAGTTGAAAAACTTATTCGGGTGTTACCATTTAGTGGTCAATTGTACGGAATATGTACTTCACTGTGCAACCTACTAATAAAAGTCTCAATCAATCAATCAATCAAAAACCGGTTATTAATTAAACATTATAACTAGTTATAAAAATCGCACTAATAGCACCGGATGTCAATCAGGATCTGTCCCCGCCCTCCCGATGTCCGGGTCCGGGTGCAACAGGCAGCTGAGGTGCGTTGATTTTACAACCTAGCATCCGCCAGACGAGCAGTGCAAATCCCCCAAAAGTGCTCATTAATGAGGAGTGTGTGCGACTAACCACGTTGGTGAGGAAATCTCCGTCGTTGAGTTCCTCCAGGTCCAACAGGTTGGTGCCTCCGGACGAGTAGAGTTTGTCTGCTGTCAAAGTGTCTAAAATGGACTCCATCATTGTAGCGGTAAGAAGTCATTCAACAACAACAACAACAAAAAAAAAAAAAAAAAAAAAGGTTCCGTGCAGCTGTCACGACACCGGGGCAGCGGTACCGGCGTCCACGGAGGACGGGGTTCGGTCAGTAGTGGTGGGTAGTTCACGTGTGTGTCATGTCGCTATCCAGCTGCCGGAGAGCCAAGCCTCCTTCAGCCTTCTGTGAGTGTGACTCGGGGAACGAACCGGAGCTCCACACGCACTGATGAATATTCAGCGAAGCCCCGCCCACCGCGGGCGACGCAACACACAAACACGCACGCACGGTCAGAAAACTATTATGGCGCTTTTCCCATGCGTCTTTATGAAACAGCTGAATCACCTTTTGCCACAATCAGAGGCAGAGGTGGGTAGTAACGCGCTACATTTACTCCGTTACATCTACTTGAGTAACTTTTGGGATAAATTGTACTTCTAAGAGTAGTTTTAATGCAACATACTTTTACTTGAGTATATTTATAGAGAAGAAACGCTACTTTTACTCCGCTACTTTTATCTACATTCAGCTCGCTACTCGCTACTAATTTTTATCGATCTGTTAATGCACGCTTTGTTTGTTTTGGTCTGTCAGACAGACATTCAAAGTGCCTGCGTTTCATCAAATACAGTCACTGGTGACGTTTCACTCCGTTCCACCAATCAGATGCAGTCACTGGTGACGTTGGACCAATCAAACAGAGCCAGGCGGTCACATGACCTGACTTAAACAAGTTGAAAACCTTATTGGGGTGTTACCATTTAGTGGTCAATTGTACGGAATATGTACTGTACTGTGCAATCTACTAATAAAAGTTACAATCAATCAATCAAAAGTGTGAAGGAAAAAAGACACTTTTTTTATTTCAACCGTACATCCCGTCAAAAGCCTAAAGATTGACCGCGCAGTTCCTATCTTCACAATAAAAGTGCCGCTCCATCGCGCCTGTCCTTACAAAATAAGAGTCTCCGAAAGCCAGCGCAAACAAGCTAGCAAGCTACGGAGTTTGCCGCCAATGTATTTCTTGTAAAGTGTATAAAAACGAATATGGAAGCTGGACAAATAAGATGCCAAAAACCAACCACTTTCATGTGGTATTAGACAGAAAGGAGGAACTTTTTTTCTCCTCCATTTGAAAACGTGGACGTTATCAGCACTGCTGTCTGATTCCAATCAATGCAAGATCAGAATCAGGTAATGGGTGAGGGCGGACCTACGTCACTTCCGCCTACCAATCCCCTAGCAACCGGGAATTCGTTGAAAACAAACCAGCTCACAGCGAACACAGCATTGACAGAAAAAGCATTTAACGAGCGTTGTGGCTTGGAAGTCGGCGTTAAATCCTTCATTTACGCATTTTTACTTATTCGCATATCGTGTGAAAAAACGAAAATGTATTATTTGCGTCAGACTCGTCTCAGTGAACTTTAAAGCTTCTCAGGCTTAGCTTAGCTTGCTAGTTAGCTTAGCCCCCGCGCTACTAAGAAAGAGACACGGAAGTTATCAACAACAAGATCAAGTGTTAGTGTATAAAATATTGAGAGATTTGAGGGCTACATGTATTGAATGGCAACATGAAAATTATAGGGTTTATTGGTTTTTAAAAACCCAACTGTTAAGTGCAAATTTAAACGAAACCGGTTTTCGAAAATAGCTAGCTAGGCTATAGACTATATAGTATATTACTTACTTAACTTAATCCTCTTCTTCCCGGATGGGAAATAAGGCTTTGACGACTCGACGCCATTCATCTCGCTGCTGTGCTCGTCTCTGTGCCTCACCCCATGTAAGCTTCATCTCTTTCAGCTCCCCTTCAACTGTTCTTCGCCAGGCGTTCTTTGGCCGCCCTGGCTTACGTTTTCCCGGTGGTGTCCATATTAACGCTGCCTTTGGTATCCTCTCGTTGTCCGGTTTTCGAAAATAGCTAGCTAGGCTATAGACTATATAGTACAGGGGTCACCAACGCGGTGCCCGCGGGCACCAAGTCGCCCATAAGGACCAGACGAGTCGCCCGCGGGCCTGTTCTAAAAAAAATTAAAAAAATTTTTTTTTTTTTTTTTTTTTTTTTTTTTAAATTCAATCTACATAGAAAAAACACAAGATACACTTTCAATCAGTGCATCAACCCAAACAACCTCCCCCATGCACACTCATCCACACCCACTCACACAAAAGGGGTTATTTCTTTCTGCAACCAATATTCTGGTTCCCACAACATAGACAACACATCTGCAAGGGACACAGTCCCTGAAGCACACATGATTGTATAGGCTGCTGGTCCACTAACATTTTCATTAATTACTATTTTTAATGTAATTATTTTTATATTGTTTTACTTTCTTTTTTATCCAAGAAAATGTTTTTTTATTTATTTATCTTATTTTATTTTATTTTTAAAAAAAGGGCCTTATCTTCAACAGACCAGGTTGTCAATGAAATTAGATTTGTTTAAAGGGTTTTTTAAACCAGGCCCAGTCCAGATAATGTCCAAGTCGGACTCAGCAACACACACCTTCATTCATGTACACAGAAAAAAATTAGGGAACACAACAGATTGCATATAATTTATAAACAAAATTACATTTTCAAAATAAGCATTTATGTACAGTCTAGATTATGTCCAGGTCACTCAAATTAGGGAACACAACAACAGATATCATATAATCTATAAACATAATTATACTTTCAAAATAAGCCTTTGAGGACTTCTCATCTTTTTTTTAATGTTTTTTGGCATCATTATCGTTTTCAACCATGTAACTTTCTAAAGTTAGAAAATACTGAATAAATGTTTTAAAGAAAGTAATACTAAGTGAATATCTGTTTTTGGCCTTAAAAATAAACATTTGACCGAGTACTATAATTAAATTGACTAAATCATGATTGTCAATGAACTCTCCTAAAATAACAGAAACCACATTAAGCTTCATAAACAAACCAATCCTTAAACACATTTTTTCAACTTCCACCCAAAACAAAGACACAATATGACAATACCAAAACAAATGTAGGGTGGATTCAGGCTCCTGACAACAAAATCGGCAATCATCTGACTCTGTCATATTCCATAATTTTAACATTTTCCCTGTGGGTAAGAAGTTATAAATCATTTTAATTTGAAAATAACGAATTTGCACATCGATAGTGGTTTTATAGATTAGTTTGAATATGGCATCCCATGGCAACGGGCAGTCAAAAAAGTCCTCCCATTTTCCATTTGTGTTGTATGAGGCAGCCTTCAAAGATTTCTTTATTAAATAAAAATTATATATTTTTCTATTTATTTTAGTTCCTTTTTGCCAACTAGAATTTCTTATTAGAGGTTTACAAACTAATAATTTAGTAGTTCCATAATTAATTATTTGTTTCCATCTTTTCCCAATTACTCCAGTTAGTTGATAAAATGAAAAGCTTGCGCAAGCATCACCATACATAGCTCTAAATTCATCATACTTCATAATTTTACCATTCTCATTGATAATATCATTGACAAAAATGATTCCTCTTTCAAACATATTTTTCCAAAAGAAAGGCTTTCCATCTATTACAATATTAGAGTTCATCCATATTAACTGCTGCAAAATATCGTCTCTTTTTTCTGGCACATAAAATTGAAAACACTACTATGAGTGGATTGTTTCCTTTATGAACCCCGCCATGTTTCCCAGCAGACTCTCTGGGAGGGGATCACTTGTAAAAAAGGATACAATTTCTTTTGATACAGTACATGTTTTTTGTCCAACAGGACATTTGTGTACCACTCAATGTTTAAATACATCTTTGGAACAATTGATGCTTTTAAAGACAGACACATAGCTTCAAGGTTGAGAAGTTTCAGGCCCCCATATTCATACTCTTTGTACAAAACCTTTCTTTTAATCTTTCCTGGTTTGCCCTTCCAGACAAAATCGAAGACCCTCCGCTCATAAATCTTAAAAAAGTTTTGTGATGGAGCTGGTAATGACAAAAACAAATAAATAAATTGAGGAATAATTAACGAGTTGGCAATAGACATTTTACCATACAAGGTTAGGGATTTCCCTTTCCATAATTGCATAATTTTGTCCAGTTTTCTTAGTCGATTATCATAATTTACTGAGCCTAGATCTTCCAGATTTTCTGGGACAACAACACCAAGTATGTTAACTGGTCCATCTGTCCACAAAACAGGCACTTTGCATTCCATTCGAAAGGACGTTCCCTTTAGATTTCCGATCCTTAACATTTCATCATAATTAAGCTTAAGGCCAGATTGCTGTGAAAATATGTCCAAAAGATTAAGAAGGTTCCGCAAACAATGAGGAAAAATCTTATCTTTGTGAATCAGCCTTTTCTGACATGAACTTCATCAAGAACAAACACAGAACACGCCTCACTGATGCACATCTGCAAGACTCACTCAGAGTTGCAGAGTCAAGTTACACACCAGAGTACAACACACTAGTTAACAGCATGCAATGCCAGGCTTCCCACTAACTGACAAAGAAACAGATAACAGATTTGGTGTCCAGTTCAAAGTGTGACATGATTTAAAAATTTGAGAGTTTACTTTTGTATTTTACATGAGTTATTATTTGTACAAACATGGTGCAAAGTAATTCATGATTTGTTAAAAAATGTTAGTGGCTAGCTAGTTAAAATGGGATATTGTGATTTCACAAGACTGTCTTAGAAGTGATCATTTGAAAATGTTCAATTTGAAAAATGTGCACTTAGAGAAAATATAAAAATAAAGTGTTGCATATTGATATTTATCTGTTTCTATATATATTTATTGTGAGAAATCATTAAGATGATCAGTGTTTCCACAAAGATAAATATCATTAATTATTAATAATAACAGAGTTAAAGGTAAATTGAGCAAATTGGCTACTTCTGTCAATTTATTTAAGTGTGTATCTAACTGGTAGCCCTTCGCATTAATCAGTACCCAAGAAGTAGCCCTTGGTTTCAAAAAGGTTGGTGACCCCTGCTCTAACCCTAACCAAATAACTCTAAATTAAGTCTTTGTTACTTAGAATATGTTCCCGTAGTGCAGTGGTTCTTAAGCTTGTTGGAGGCACCGAACCCCACCAGTTTCATATGCGCATTCACCGAACCCTTCTTTAGTGAAAAAGAAAATGCTTGTTTTTTTTCAAATTCAAGACAAAGTTATATGTTTTTGGTAACACTTTAGTATGGGGTATATATTCTAAGTAACAAAGACTTAATTCAGAGTTATGTGGACACTAGGGGAACATATTCCAAGTAATAAAGACTTAATTTAGAGTTATTTGGTTAGGGTTAGGGTCAGGGTAGAGGGTTAGGGTTACAATAAGGCCATGCCAAATAAGGCATTAATAAGTACTTAATAATGACTAGTTAAGAGCCAATATGTTACTAATTTGCATGTTAATAAGCAACTAATTAATGGTGAATATGTTCCCCATACTAAAGTGTTTAAGTGGACCCCGACTTAAACAAGTTGAAAAACTTATTCGGGTGTTACCATTTAGTGGTCAATTGTACGGAATATGTACTTCACTGTGCAACCTACTAATAAAAGTCTCAATCAATCAATCAAACCATGATTTTTTACTGGTGCATAAAATGAACCGTGCATGAACATCACCTTGTTCAAACAACAAAACCAACACAGTGCATAAACTCACAACAAATTACACACCTGCAAATCAGTCAGCTGTTGCCGTATCCGTAATACGCCGATAGGGAGAAGTTTGTATTTACACGATGAGTCGGGTGTGTTTTGACCTCCGCCAAACCCCTGAGGCCGACTCACCGAACCCCTGGGGTTCGATCGAACCCAGGTTAAGAACCACTGCCCTAGTGTCCAAAAAACTCTAAATTAAGTCTTTGTTACTTAGAATATGTTCCCCATACTAAAGTGTTACCAAAAACATATAACTTTGTCTTGGATTTGAAAAAAAACAACATTTTATTTTTCACTACAGAAGGGTTCGTTGAATGCGCATATGAAACTGGTGGGGTTTGGTACCTCCAACAACGTTAAGAACCACTGGTCTGGTATGTTCACTATTTTATTTGAGGACAAATGTGCAATAAGAAACATATGTTTAATGTACCGTAAGATTTTTTGCTAAAATAAAGCCAATAATGCAATTTTTTGTGGTCCCATTTATTTAGAAAAGTACCGAAAAGTATCGAAATCATTTTGTTACCGGTACCAAAATATTGGTATCAGGACAACACTAGTACCGGTATTTATTCCCGCAGTACTCTTAAGACACCTTGGGATAGCCGGTAGCTCTGGTTTACTTTCTGAGAGACAACCCTGAGAAGAAGGCTGTAATTTAAGCCAGCAAGACGATCCATGGTCTATTGTTAGTTAGAAATCGGAAGTGGATTTGTGTCCATCCTTGACCTGTTACACAATCTGTGTGGATTCATATAAAAGAGACATAAACATTTGCAGGTTTATTTATAGGATTGTTGGGGGGAAAGTTGTGTTCAAGTGTCCTTATAGCTATGAAATTCAAATGGATGGATGAAGTCTTACATAAATTACTGTCGGCATGTGAGCAGGTTCTCTGAGGGTTGGTATGTGCGTATAGCTCCGAGCACCTAAGTTTAACCCAGCAAACCTATTCTGGACTGTGCCTGAGCTTGCCAAGGGAATTGCTGCTCATTGTTCAAATCAGGGGCATTTCCAAAAAGGCTTTGTGAAGCTGAAACACGGCCATTATATACACTTTTTAAAATAAAACCTGACACTCTTGTTACGTAAAGAGCTCATGTTATTCAATAAGATATACGTTCCTAACTTTATGGCGCACAGGTTATTGCTTGAAGTTGAAAAACCTCACTGAACAGATGATTTTGATGTCAGTTATGAGGTCTTTATTCATGGGCCGTTCCACAGGAAATAACATGTCTCAATGCATGTTATTTATTACTGATCTGATTGCATATTTGCACCTGATTGACCTACTGCCCTCTGCACTGCAAAAACTGAAATCTAAGTAAGATTAAATATCTCAAATAAGGGTGATATTTGCTTATTTTCTGTCTGATAAGATAATTCTTCTCACTAAGCAGATTTTATGTTAGAGTGTTTTACTTGTTTTTAAGGGTTTTGGTCCTAAATGATCTCAGTAAGATATTACAGCTTGTTGCTGAGATTTTATGACCTATATTGAGTAAAACATGCTTGAAACTAGAATATCAACTGATGCAAAGCTGTGTCATCAACACTCACAAGTATAAAACTACTTTTTTAAAGTAACAATTTCTTACTTCAAGCATGAAAAAAAAATCATGATGCAGAGAGCATATCATTATGTCAAGATAATGGCACTAGCATTTACTTAATTTAAGAATATCTTTCAACATATTGAGCAAAAAGGTCTCTTTGGGTTCACTGAGGTTAGCTAATGTCACATGTTTTGGAAAGTCTTGATAAGCCAAATTTTCTTGTTTTATTGGCAGATAATTTTGCTTAGTTCAAATAAAATACCCCAAATGTTTGTTGGTTTTTTTTTCTTGTTTTTGAACACTGACCTTTTGCAGTGTGGTAGGCGCTACAAGTCCGTTAGATTTTGGACAACCAGACTCAGGGATGGTTTCTTTCACCCTGAATGCACATTTGCACTAAAGCACTTTATTTGCCATCGTTTTATGTGTGAAGAAAATAATTATTTGTGCAATCACAATCTGCTATTTGTAACTCATTATGATATACACTACCGTTCAAAAGTTTGGGGTCACCCAAACAATTTTGTGGAATAGCCTTCATTTCTAAGAACAAGAATAGACTGTCGAGTTTCAGATAAAAGTTCTCCTTTTCTGGCCATTTTGAGCGTTTAATTGACCCCACAAATGTGATGCTCCAGAAACTCAATCTGCTCAAAGGAAGGTCAGTTTTGTAGCTTCTGTAACGAGCTAAACGGTTTTCAGATGTGTAAACATGATTACACAAGGGTTTTCTAATCATCAATTAGCCTTCTGAGCCAATGAGCAAACACATTGTACCATTAGAACACTGGAGTGATAGTTGCTGGAAATGGGCCTCTATACACCTATGTAGATATTGCACCAAAAACCAGACATTTGCAGCTAGAATAGTCATTTACCACATTAGCAATGTATAGAGTGTATTTCTTTAAAGTTAAGACTAGTTTAAAGTTATCTTCATTGAAAAGTACAGTGCTTTTCCTTCAAAAATAAGGACATTTCAATGTGACCCCAAACTTTTGAACGGTAGTGTATGTAATCTTGTGCAGTTTTGGGGATTTATTTGCAATGCAAATACCTTGCTTCAGTACAATCGCTGTTAATTGGCAAGCGCCATGATGTCACGTTATCGATGGGAAAATGCATTTTTAGACAATATGATTTGCCTGAGCGGCTAGGAGACCCCGAGGGTAACAAGCGGCATAAAATAGATTAGAAAGGACACATTAAAAAAACAAAAACTTGAGAATTCCTGCGGGCCGTATTCGGGAACCCCCTGATATAAACTTTACCGTATTTGTTTCTATACTTTTATTGTCATATTTTCAGAATGTGTTTGTACTTAATAACATTTGTCCCCTCTTGACTCAGTCTCCCCATTGTTGACTTTGGACACTGGTGCCATCATTCTTGGTTACCATGGCGACACATGGTAAAAAGTAAGTAAGACAAATTTTTTAGTTTCAATGCCATGATTTGAATAGTGTGCACAGATTTATCCCTCCATGCGGCCCCTGAGCTCAAATGAGTTGGACACCCTTGATGTACAGTATTACGTATATGTAACCGCTGCAGCAAAAAAAAAAAAAAAAAAAGGGCGGCATAAAATAGAGAATAAATCCAGCAGAAAATAGACCAGGGGTGTCAAACTCATTTTAGATCGGTGGGCCACATGGAGAAAAATCTACTCCCAAGTGGGCTGGACTGGTAAAATCACGGCATGATAACTTAAAAATAAAGACAACTTCAGATGTTTTTCTTTGTTTAAAAATAGAACAAGCACATTCTAAAAATGTACAAATCTAAATGTTGTTGTTTTTTTTTTACACTTACATGTTGCGGTGAGGGGTATTCTACCTTTATTTGTCGTTATTTATACTTTCTGAATAAATGATGTGATAATGTTCATCAGTCAACTCATTGGTGTTAATTTTCAATCCATCAAGATAAAAAAAATGATATCAAAATAAAATTACAGTATGTTATTTATGTAGTTTGATAATTTTCCTCGACTGGTGCACAAACATCATGTAGTTTTTTTTTTTTTTTACATATGTAGCATCATCTACAACAGACCTGGGAAAATTAAGGCCCGTTGAGCTTTTCAATCTGGCCCGCCGGACATTCCCAAATAATTGTTTTAGATGTTTAAAGGCCTACTGAAACCCACCACTACCGACCACACAGTCTGATAGTTTATATATCAATGATGAAATCTTAACATTGCAACACATGCCAATACGGCCGGGTTAATTCATAAAGTGCAATTTTAAATTTCCTGCGAAACTTCCGGTTGAAAACGTCTAGGTATGATGACGTATGCGCGTGACGTCAATGGTTGAAACGGAAGTATTCGGACACCATTGTATCCAATACAAAAAGCTCTGTTTTCATCGCAAAATTCCACAGTATTCTGGACATCTGTGTTGGTGAATCTTTTGTAATTTGTTTAATGAACAATGGAAACTGCAAAGAAGAAAGCTGTAGGTGGGATCGGTGTATTAGCGGCTGGCTGCAGCAACACAACCAGGAGGACTTTGACTTGGATAGCAGAAGCGCTATCCGACGCTAGCCGCCGACCACAACGATGATCGGGTGAAGTCCTTCGTCGCTCCGTCGATCGCTGGAACGCAGGTGAGCACGGGTGTTGATGAGCAGATGAGGGCTGGCTGGCGTAGGTGGATAGCCAATGTTTTTAGCATAGCTCTGTGAGGTCCCGTTGCTAAGTTAGCTTCAATGGCGTCGTTAGCAACAGCATTGTTAAGCTTCGCCAGGCTGGAAAGCATTAACCGTGTAGATACAGGTCCATGGTTTAATAGTATTGTTGATTTTCTGTCTATCTTTCCAGTCAGGGGTTTATTTATTTTGTTTCTATCTGCAGTTAAGCCCGATGCTATCACGTTAGCTCCGTAGCTAAAGTGCTTCACCGATGTATTGTCGTGGAGATAAAAGTCACTGTGAATGTCCATTTCGCGTTCTCAACTCTCATTTTCAAGAGGATTTAGTATCCGAGGTGGTTTGAAATACAAATCCGTGATCCACAATAGAAAAAGGAGAAAGTGTGGAATCCAATGAACCCTTGTACCTAAGTTACGGTCAGAGCGAAAAAAGATACGTCCTGCACTGCACTCTAGTCCTTCACTCTCACGTTCCTCATCCACAAATCTTTCATCCTGGCTCAAATTAATGGGGTAATCGTCGCTTTCTCTGTCCGAATCGCTCTCGCTGCTGGTGTAAACAATGGGGAAATGTGAGGAGCTTTTCAACTTGTGACGTCACGCTACTTCAGGTACAGGCAAGGCTTTTTTTATCAGCGACCATAAGTTGCGAACTTTATCGTCAATGTTCTCTACTAAATCCTTTCAGCAAAAATATGGCAATATCGCAAAATGATCAAGTATGACACATAGAATGGACCTGCTATCCCCGTTTAAATAAAAAAAATTCATTTCAGTAGGCCTTTAAGATGGAAAGTGTAGCTGCCATTATGATGTGCAGTGATGTTTTCTAATGACCGTAAGTCTATACTAAGTCTTTCAATGCTTGGAATCTGCATCATACACTATTTACTATGGTCATCTAATTAGTTACTATGGTCATCTAATTAGTTACTTTGGTCACTATCTCAGATTGTAGGTGGGTTTTGTTTTTTTTACCCTTCGCGTTCATATTTCACTATGTTGTTGCATTTTGGTTGTGTTTCGCTTGATTGTAAAATATGTCGTCAATATTCAGTGTTTTATCCTTCATAGTTAATATTGTAAATCCCACATTCTTTATTTTCATGTACATTCTGGGTGTCTCATTCAGTAAAAAAATGTCAAATTCCATTCCGTTTTTTAAGGCGGTCTGTCATAACGTTTATAGCCATACTTGCCAACCCTCCTGGTTTTACCGGGAGACTCCCGGAATTCAGCGCCTCTCCCGATAACCTCCCGGAAGAAATTTTCTCCCGATAAACTCCCGGAATTCAGCCGGAGCTGGAGGCCACGCCCCCTTCAGCTCAATGCGGACCTGAGTGGGGACAGCGGCGACAGTCTGTTTTCACGTCCGCTTTCCCACAATATAAACAGCGTGCCTGCCCAATCACGTTATAACTGTAGAATGATCGAGGGCGAGTTCTTGGTTTCTTATGTGGGTTTATTGTTAGGCAGTTTCATTAACGTCCTCCCAGCGCGGTAACAACACACAACAACAGCAGTCACGTTTTCGTCTACCGTAAAGCAGTTTGTCTGCCGTAAACAGCAATGTTATGACACTCTTAAACAGGACAATACTGCCATCTACTGGATAGCCTCCGGAACACTGAAATTCAAGTATTTATTTTATTTATATGTATAATAAAAAAAATATTTAAAAAAAAAAAAAATATATATATATATATATATACATATATATATATATATATATATATATATATATATATATATATATATATATATATATATATATATATATATATATAATTCACCGAAAGTCAAGTATTTCATACATATATTATATTATTATATATATATATATATATATATATATATATATATATATATATATATATATATATATATATATATATATATATACACAGTATATATACTGTATATATATGAAATATATATGAAATAATCGAGTTGGTGAATTCTAGCTGTAAATATACTCCTCCCCTCTTAACCACGCCCCCACCCCAACCACGCCCCACCCCGCCCCCCACCTCCCGGAATCGGAGGTCTCAAGGTTGGCAAGTATGTTTATAGCTTTCAATCATTATTGTGAGGTTTTGTAATAGTGTTCCTAAAAATAGATATACCAGCCCCCAAACACACTTTTTTATCTAAATCTGGCCCCCCGAGTAAAATATTTGCCCAGGCCTGATCGAGAAAGTTACAAATAATTGCTATTGTGACATCTAGTGGACACATTTAGAACAGCAGTTTCTTTCATTCAAAAATTTCGACTGATTTTTGTACTTAGCAAACTCATCCCGCCGGCTGGATTAAACCTGTTTGCGGGCCTGATCCGGTCCGTGGGCCGTACGTTTGACACCTCTGTTATAAACAAAGAGAGGTAGCTAACATGGAAGCGGTCGGACAAAAAAAAACCAAAAAAAAACCTTGAGACTTCCCGCGGGCCGGATTTTGGACGATGGCGGGCCGTAGTTTGGGCACCCCTGGTATAGACCAGTGATTCTCAAAGAAGTCTGTAAATATGCACTGTATCATTGTTGATGATATTTGTTGCATTGTGCGTAATGTTACCGTGGCCAATAATTTTAAATGTACTTGTTAAATAAAACCTCTGCCTTAAGTTTAACGAATACTTAGGCCTACTCCGCTACTGCATTTTAATGTAGGTCATTATGGTGTTTTCTGAGGTGGTACTTGGTTGGCTTGATGGATGTCAACCTTGCGGATTGGCTGTTACATTCTGCGTATGTTATGATGCATGTATGACTCATCGTCTATTCTCAGGTGTCTTTCAGTTCTGACCCGTCTGTCTACGAGGTGACCGCAGTGATGTCATCGCCATTAATCCACTCGCATGACCTTCATCCATTCCATAGCTGTTAAGTGTACTCACACACACTCATGTTGGTTAATATATGCAAAAACGTGCTTTTTTTTTTGTATTTGTGCTGTGGGTGAAAGAACCAGGATGTTGTATCTCTATAAATCCTATGCAAACTTTGGAGTCGGCTTGTGATTTGCAGGTGGTCCTGGTTCCTCGCCACAAATAAGATGTCTGATGACAAAGTTGCTGGGCGGCTTCCCTGCCAGTTATAGTTCTTTTCTTTTCCTCCCACTGATCATAAAGAAGAGGAGGGAGGTTGCAGTTTGTGGTGAGCAAGATGTATAATCAGAGCCCTGCCTCATTCTGAATGATCGCATTGGGATTACACTGCGATCGACACACAAAATACTCACGATTGCACTCACAATTGCAAAGGGAAGACACAATGTGAGGGAATTGGCCTTCCAGCAGTATACACGGCGCCATCTACTGGGGGTGACCCGCCATTGCATGCTTGCAAGTATGTCATCCGACCACCTTGCCTTCACAATATGGGCGATACGGCACATTATAGTCGACTCAATACCTGTGTAAGTTCTAGTATTGCCGATAAGAATATAAAAATGTATTTGATCGGTACAACAAAGAGGGGGAAACATAACACATTTGAAAAGGGGTAAAGCGTTTATACAAATTACATTGGATGAACTTTTTCTTACTGAGTTCACTTGTTTTTATTTACTTAGAATCTTAATGACATGTTCAACTAATCCCTAGTTTATTTGTTTTTAGTACAGATGCTTAAAACTGGCAGGTTAAAAACAATGCAAAAAATGGTGATATTAATCGAGATCAAATGATTAAAAAAAAAAAAAAAAATTATTATCGCCCTGCGCTAGAATCTGATCATCAGCTTGCAATAATCCCACATACGGAAACAATTAGAGATGTCCGATAATATCGGCCGATAAATGCTTTAAAATGTAATATCGTAAATTATCGGTATCAGGTTTTTTTTATTGTCGGTATCGTTTTTTAAATTTTATTTTATTTTTTATTTTTTTTATTAAATCAACATAAAAAACACAAGATACACTTACAATTAGTGCACCAACCCAAAAAACCTCCCTCCCCCATTCACACAAAAGGGTTGTTTCTTTCTGTTATTAATATTCCGGTTCCTACATTATATATCAATATATATCAATACAGTCTGCAAGGGATACAGTCCGTAAGCACACATGATTGTGCGTGCTGCTGGTCCACTAATAGTACTAACCTTTAACAGTTAATTTTACTCATTTTCATTAATTACTAGTTTCTATGTAACTGTTTTTATATTGATTTACTTTCTTTTTTATTCAAGAAAATGTTTTTAATTTATTTATCTTATTTTGTTAATTTTTTAAAAAAGGACCTTAACTTCACCATACCTGGTTGTCCAAATTAGGCATAATAATGTGTTAATTCCACGACTGTATATATCGGTATGGGTTGATATCGGTATCGGTAATTAAGAGTTGGACAATATCGGAATATCGGATATCGGCAAAAAGCCATTATCGGACATACCTAGAAACTATAATAATAAAAATAGAAAAGCCTGATAAAAAATATTTTTCCCACATGTTTATTTACACCAGGGGTGTCAAGCGTATGGATCAGGAACGCAAACAGGTTTTATCCGGCTTGCGGGATGAGTTTGCTAAGTATAAAAATCAACCTGAAATTTTTGAATGAAAGAAACTGCTGTTCTATATGTGTCCACTGGATGTCGCAATAGCAAGTCTTTGTATCATTGTAGATGATGCAACATATGTACAAAATAAACCACATGATGTTAGTACATCAGTCGAGGAAAATTATCAAACTACATAAATAACAGACTGTAATTTGATTTTGATACCATTTTTTAATCTTGATAAATAGAAAATTAACACCAATAAATTGACTGATGAACATTATCACATAATCTATTCAGAAAATATAAATAACGACAAAGAAAGTATATATACTATTAAACGCAACGGGTAATTAAAAAAACCAAAAAACAACAACATTATGATTTGTACAATTCAAGTATGTGCTTGTTCTTTTTTTTAAACAATCTGAAGTTGTCTTTATTTTTAAGTTATCATGCTGTGAAAATCTACTCCCAAGTGGGCCGGACTGGTAAAACAGTCCGGCCCACTTGAGAGTAGATTTTTCTCCATGTGGCCCCCGATCTAAAATTAGTTTGACACCCCAGATTTACACCAATTACATATAATATTGATAAGAATACAAATTAATACGGTATCGATAAGGAATATCGATATTTATATCAGTATCGACAACATTTTAACGATATACATCTCTATGAGTGAGTTTGTTATTGAGAATATATACGGATGTATTATTTTATATCATTTGTATCTTGTAATATTATATTGAATATTGTTATATATTAGGTAAATATGTATCATATTGTTGATCAAGAATAAGATTATTATATCTGAGTGATGGGCCAGAAGCTTTGCTTCTTACAGCTCATTTTCAGACACACAATATGTTTCCCATTTAAAATGTGTTTTTAATATTACTATTTTTTGTTGTTGTTGTTGTTGTTTTTCTTACAAATGACAATATCGTATGAGATATACTATTTTTCTTATTTGTGTAGCTCAGTGTTTCTTAACCATAGAGCCAGGGCCCTCTGCAAGCGCACCGTAGAGGCTCGCCAAAAATATCTATTTGTCAGCTGTGTTCAGGATGGGCAGTACTCAGTTGTAATACACGTTTCCACCACTTGTGGCAGTATTGACAGTCTTAAACAAACAGAAGAAGTCTGGAGATTAAGTCATTGAGAAGTTTTTTCAGCGCAAAAATTATAACTAAAGTGGTGAAGCTGTATTTTCATTTGCATTGTCATTCTATTGACAGTTTATTTAAGAAACATATATGTTATTATATTAGTTTATTTTTATTGCCACAACGTAATTGTGTGTATATTCATTTTTCGTCATTTATTTATGAGTCCCTTCTCATGTAGTATATTTGATTAGTATTTATTTTTTCTAATCAGCCTGACCAAAGCCTTGATAATAATCGTTGTTATTAACACATGGTTTCATCCTGTTAAAGTGTAAGTAGGTTAAATATTATTATTGAATATGAATACAATCAAGAGTAAGATGACGAATTTAGTGTTAATATTTGAGTGGGCCCCAGGCCCTCTTAACTCAAAACACTTGTATCTCAAATCAAGGTCTCCTATTGATATCAATTTAATCGGTACTTCGGCCCCCGAAACAGCACAATTTTAATATGTAACATGCCTTTGAAAAATAAAAACTAACTTTTACATAAGAAATATTGTAGAAAAACAATACAATGTACCACAAACAGTAGTTGTATGAAGTAATATAATAATAATGTACAGTATTTACCTTTGAGAGTGGACTTTTACAGTACCTTCTTACATCTGCTTCTTCGTCAAACACACCAGCAGCATCTTCTCCATATTTACATGGATAAATGTCTGCAATTTAGACATCATTTTTAACATTCTTGGCTGGCGTTACACTCATTCTGCTTCGGTATGGTGCAGACTTGCAGTGATACGTTCAAACTGCGTCACCAAGTTGGTGACACGGTCAGTCATGTTTTTGATGATTTCTGTCAGGCTTGGGTCGCATGTTTACGCGGGGGTCGTTCTCCCAAGATGCAGCAGGAACTCTGGAGGCAAGGTGCAGGTCAGAATATGATTTATTGTCCATAAATCACAAAAAATACAAGTGAGCTGAGAGGACGGAATAAATAGCTCTCTGATTAGTGCCCGGGAGCAGGTGAGCCAATCAGAGGCAGCTGAGAACAATGAATAACCATAGCAACCCAGGAGACACACAGGGATGCTGAAACAGAACTTAAACAACAAGTGAATCAAAACGTAAACAAACTATGATCCGGGTAACGGATCATGATAATTTATTTCTCTAATTCAACGAATATCATCCATTTCTTTGTCCCAGCACTTTCTTCCTTCCCATGCTTGGAAAATAAGCTAATGCTAGCGAGTGAGACCACATGTTTGGGGCACATCTTTCGCTTTGCCAACGAATGGCGGTGATTCTTGTAAGTCTGATTTTTGCTTGCAATTTAAAGCATAACAATTAGCTGAAAGACAGCTCTGATCACAAAACACTCTTAAAGGGGAACCACACTTTTCTGAAATTTTGCCTATCGTTCACAATCATTATGAAAGACATGAGGACGGATGTTTTTTTTTAATGCATTCTAAATATTAAATACATTTGATCGAAAGTCCGCTTACAGTGGGGCCTATAGGAGCTGTTTAATTCTGCCTATAGAGCCCCTAAAAAACATCTAAACACCTCCATTAAGGTTTTATATCAGTGGTCCCCAAACTTTTTGACACTGGGGCCGCATTGGATTAAAATAATTTGGCCGGGGGCTGGGCTGTAGATATATATATATATATATATATATACACACATGTATATATATATACACACATGTATGTATATATATATATATATATATATATATATATATATATATATATATATATATATATATATATATATATATATATATATATATATATATATATATATATATATACACACATATATACATGTATATATATTTATGTGTATATATATATATATATATACATGTGTGTATATATACATGTATATATATATATATATATACATGTGTATATATATATATATATATATATATATATATATATATATATATATATATATATATACACACATGTATGTACATGTATATATATACATATATACATGTATGTATATATGTATATATATGTGTATATATACATATATATGTATATATATATGTGTATATATATTTATATATATGTATGTGTGTATATACATATATATATATAAATATATGTATTCCAAGCCCGATGATTTCACGTTATCGATGGGAAAATGCATTTTTAGACAATATGATTTGCCTGAGCGTCTAGGAGACACCGAGCGGTAGAAAATGGAGTAGAAAGGACAGATTTAAAAAAATGATAATTAAAAAAAATAAATAAATAAAAATGTTAATCGTAATTATTTTTATTTTTTTATTTTTTTTAACTTGGGACTTCCCGCGGGCCTGATTTTGGATGCTGGCGGGCCGGATTCGTTTAGTTTGAGGACCCCTGTTTTATATACATGATGTAAGTATATATGTAATGTAGTAACAAGCACATTTATAATAACATTTAATATTTACGCATTTTAATCATTTTAGTCATATGCGGCGCATTCATTTCAAAATGCATCACAACGTTCGCTTTTTTCCTATGACATCACTGATTATTACTCACTGCAGACTTTATGAGAGCCAAAAAACATAATAAAACATCACTTACTGTGCAATGTCTGCTGTCATTAGGATGGCGACTGATAATACCTTGTTATAGTCCCGTTTTAGATTAAGAATGACTCATAATCCTCGTGAAGAAAAAAGGGGATGGAACCAAGCGTCTTTTCGTGTTGTTCTAAATTGGTTGTCAAAGTGTATCAACTTGGCGGAATACCTCCCCGTCTTTCTACTATGAGATGCATGATTTATGATCTACAATAACATTTCACGAGCAAGGAAACGAGGAAGCAGCTGATCAGTTGATCATGTAAACATTGGCACAAAAGCTTGTGATCACGGCGCGCTATAAACAGTTTGTCTGCGTTAGCACTTATAATAACAATATCACTAATACTTGGTGAATATACAAATCCATCCATCTTCTTCCGCTTATCCGAGGTCAGGTTGCGGGGGCAGCAGCCTAAGCAGGGAAGCTCAGACTTCCCTCTTCCCAGTCACTTCGTCCAGCTCCTCCCGGGGGATCGCAAGGCGTTCCCAGCATAGTCTTCCCAACGTGTCCCGGTTCTTCCCCGTGGCCTCCTACCGGTCGGACGTGCCCTAAACACCTCCCTAGGGAGGCGTTCGGGTGGCATCCTGACCAGATGCCCGAACCACATCATCTGGCTCCTCTCGATATACAGGTCACGAAATGTAAATGGCGTATTTTTGGCGGTTTTTGGATGTTTTTGTAATTGGGTTTTATGGGTGGAAGAGAGGACCTGTCATTGACTTTTATTTACGAGTGATTATTAGGGATGTCCGATAGTGGCTTTTTTGCCGATATCCGATATTCCGATATTGTCCGACTCTTAATTACCGATACCGATATCAACCGATACCGATATATACAGTCGTGGAATTAACACATTATTATGCCTAATTTGGACAACCAGGTATGGTGAAGATAAGGTCCTTTAAAAAATAAAAAAATAAAAAAATAAGATGAATAAATAAATAAAAATTTCTTGAATAAAAAAGAAAGTAAAACAATATAAAAACAGTTACATACAAACTAGTAATTAATGCAAATGAGTAAAATTAACTGTTAAAGGTTAGTACTATTAGTGGACCAGCAGCACGCACAATCATGTGTGCTTACGGACTGTATCCCTTGCAGACTGTATTGATTTATATATTGATATATAATGTAGGAACCAGAATATTAATACCAGAAAGAAATAACCCTTTTGTGTGAATGAGTGTAAATGGGGGAGGGAGGTTTTTTGGGTTGGTGCACTAATTGTAAGTGTATCTTGTCTTTTTTATGTTGATTTAATAAAATAAAAAATAAAAAAAACACGGTACCGATAATAAAAAAAACGATACTGATAATTTCCAATATTACATTTTAAAGCATTTATCGGCCGATAATATCGGCCTGCCGATATTATCGGCCGATATATCTCTAGTTAGAATGCATTAAAAAATACACCTGTCGTCATGTCTTTTATAATGCTTGTGAACGAATGGGCTATATTCCAAAAAAAAGTGCAGTTCCCCTGTAGAGGTGAGGAACCACTGTGGAACAATATCGACAAAGTAATATCAACAGCACAGATATTCTGATACTTCCCTCGGTATTGGTATTAGGGGTGTGGGAAAAAACTATTCGAATTCGAATCGCGATTCTCACGTTGTGCGATTCAGAATCGATTCTCATTTTTTAAAAAATCTATTTTTTTTTTCTTTTTTTTTTTCTTAATCAATCCAACAAATCAATACACAGCCATACCATAACAATGCAATCCAATTCCAAAACCAAACCCGACCCAGCAACATTCAGAACTGCAATAAACAGAGCAATTGAGAGGAGACACAAACACGACACAGAACAAACCAAAAGTAGTGAAACAAAAATGAATATTATCAACAACAGTATCAATATTAGTTACAATTTCAACATAGCAGTGATTAAAAATCCCTCATTGACATTATCATTAGACATTTATAAAAAAATAAAAGAACAATAATCACAGTGGCTTACACTTGCATCGCATCTCATAAGCTTGACAACATACTGTGTCCAACATTTTCACAAAGATAAAATAAGTCATATTTTTGGTTCATTTAATAGTTAAAACAAATTTACGTTATTGCAATCAGTTGATAAAACATTGTCCTTTACAATTATAAAAGCTTTTTACAAAAATCTACTACTCTGCTTGCATGTCAGCAGACTGGGGTAGATCCTGCTGAAATCCTACGTATTGAATGAATAGAGAATTGTTTTGAATCGGGTAAATATCGTTTTTGAATGGAGAATCACGTTGAATCGAAAAAAAAAAAAAAGATTTTGAATCGAATCGTGACCCCAAGAATTGATATTGAATCAAATCGTGGGACACCCAAAGATTCGCAGCCCTAATTGGTATTGTCCATATTTGACTAGATGCGCCCACCCCTATACCTTATACGGTTGTGGGTGAGCTGGAGCCTATCCCAGAAGGCTTCAGTTAAAAAGTACACAAGCACAATATGATTCAAACCTGGATCTCCTTACAATGAGGCCTCATGCAGAAGTCTTCAGTTCATAATGTCCTATGACGACAATATGAAGGTATGATGGTTGAGGTCACCACTGCATGGTTTTAGAGCGGGTCAGCTTCTTGGTTAGAGCGTGACGCATGGTCAGCATGTAGGAACGGCGGTCCGGCAGAGACCGCTGGTGGTCCAACACCCGCCTGTCACACATGAGAGGCAAGACAATGCCAGTAGTGAGTTCTCACACACACACACACACACATTTCTGTGTACAGAAACACACACCATTGGCTGGAAATGTGTGCGTAAAGGGGGTCTGGTGTGTTTTATAGCCCGGTGCAGGTCTACAGAGAAGCTAAATGTGTGTGGTTGTGTCAAATGCTGTTTACATGACTAACCTGATGAGCTGAAACACGGCTGCTTCCACAGATAACACAGCGTCGGCCACCGACAGCTCCTTGAAACCACACCTTCACACACGCACGCACACACATTTTATGAGTATTTTGTTGCGTTACAACAGTCATAAGTGCTGCTCCGAAATCAAATAAGGCATTCACAGAGGTGGGCTGAGTCAAATACACTCGGGAAATAACGTACAACACGCCGACCGTTTTTCAAGTCTGTGACGTTAGTGATGATTTTTTTTTTTTTTTTTGCAGGTGCGTGTGGTGTTGCAGGGGGAGGAGCGAGCCGGTGAACCGCACACTAGCGCCTCAAGTCAGGAGCGTTATCCACAGGGCCGCCTCTCCCTATACACAGGTCACGCGCTGATTCCGTTTTGCACGAAGAAGCACATGTAAAAGGTCAATTAATGAATGACAGGGCACTTCATATGAAATGTTACCACAAATGTATTCCTAGCCTCTTCCTGCTCTGTCACTGATAAGAATATAATGTCAAATATATCCAAATATTCTCACTTGCGTCCGTGTTAGTGCGAGTCTTGAAAGGCAATGGTATGGGGTTTGAATCCCGGTCAGAGATGAGCTAGGA
>NC_084731.1:89642123-89644623 GCF_033978785.1 Entelurus aequoreus | reverse complement strand
ATATCGACAGTAAAGATACCAAGTAGCACGCTGCAAAAAAAGCTGGCAAAATATAAGATAAAAAGACAAATTTTTAGAAAAAAAAGACTAAAAACTTAGTAGTATCGCCCAAAACTAGAGATGTCCGATAAATGCTTTAAAATGTAATATCGGAAATTATCGCTATCGGTTTTCTTAATTTTTTTTTAAATTTATTTATTTATTTTTATTAAATCAACATAAAAAACACAAGATACACTTACAATTAGTGCACCAACCCAAAAAAAACTCCCTCCCTCATTCACACTCATTAACACAAAAGGGTTGTTTCTTTCTGTTATTAATATTCTGGTTCCTACATTATATATCAATATATATCAATACAGTCTGCAAGGGATACAGTCCGTAAGCACACATGATCGTGCGTGCTGCTGGTCCACTAGTAGTGCTAACCTTTAACAGTTAATTTTACTCATTTTCATTAATTACTAGTTTCTATGTAACTGTTTTTATACTGTTTTACTTTCTTTTTTATTCAAGAAAATGTTTTTAATCTATTTATCTTATTTTATTTTATAATTTTTTTAAAAAAGGACCTTATCTTCACCATACCTGGTTGTCCAAATTAGGCATAATAATGTGTTAATTCCACGACTGTATATATCGGTATCGGTTTATATCGGTATCGGTTTATATCGGTATCGGTTGACATCGGTATTGGTAATTAAGAGTTGGACAATATCGGAATATCGGCAAAAAAGCCATTATCGGACATCCCTACCCAAAACTAATGTCAAGTATTCAAACTACAGAAGAATAAGTGTTCATTACATTTTAACAGATGTGTAGATAGAACATTTGTAGATTAGCAAGCAGATAAATAATAGTTTTGATGAAATAATATAACTAGAATGTATGCAAAATGCTAACGTAAACGTCAGCAGCTAAATTAGGAGTCTTTGTAACCTGTTTTAAAATGCATCCATAATTATTTATATACCAAATAATATATCGTAAAATAATTTGTTATCACATGAGGTTGCAATATAAATCGCGATTTAGATTTTAGGCCGTATCCCCCGTCCCTAACACTGTCAAAAATGGCTGACGTCTGCCATCACAGAAAGTAAACACCTTTCTTACCCAGACTCTGTTTGGTTTGATCAATGAGTCTCTTGAGACGCTGGACCTCCAGGAAGCTGTGGCGGTGCGTGATGGAGTAGAGCAGCAGGAAACCATCTGCCCAGCGGATGGAGGCCTCCAGTGAAGACGCGCAGCTCTCCTGCGGCACATAAACTGAGGTTTGCAAGCTCGTAGGAGGATCGATAACAGAAGATTGCGTTATACTTTACGAGCTGAGTCCAAGATCTCCAAGTCAACAGCTTCCTGGTCCACAAGCCTGCTGCACCTGTAGGTCATCTCTAGCGATGGCAGACGCAATGAGAGGGAAGCTCGTGTGTCAGGGGTTACCTGGACTTACCTTTTTTGTGGTCGTACTCGCCAATGAAGCGCTTGGTCATGAAGCGGACGCACAAGGCTGCATAAAAATGACAAACCTCTTAGCTGGGACAAGAGACAAACTTTCTTAACCCAGAAAACTGATGTCAAATCCACAGTCACGGTGTCTGAAATCATTTAAAAGTGTTTTTTATTTTCTACTTTTATTTTTATTTTCTCTGTTTAATTAAATCTAATTGGAAAAAAAGTTGTTTTATTTTTAATGTAAAAATATATATATATATTTTTTCACATTTTGTAATAAAAATGTTTAAAGTTATTTTTTATATAAAATTTTTTATGTTTTATAAAAAAATATAAAAGCAACTGTATCAATAATAATAATAATAATATAACACTGTAATAGTTTAACTCCAAAAATTAATTCTTGAAAATACATAGAATAAAAATACATATATATTTTTTTGTGTATATATATATATATATATATATATATATATATATATATATATATATATATATATATATATGTATGTGTAAATATATATATGTATCAGTGGCGTGCAGTCACTAAAGGCAGGGGAGGCACGGCCTCACCTGCCATCATGGAAAGAAAAAAAAAAAAATTTAATTGTTATATGTATCCAGTGATTGTACTAAAGTTATTTTCCATTTAACTTCACCAGTTTTAGATTATTTTTATTTTCACATTTGCCGTTCAAATACTGAGAAGAGACGGTGCGGTGATCAGCAGCCAGTTGAGGCACGTCACTGCGTTGTGCCTCAACATGGATTGTGCACAATGACTCGGCTAACTGCTGAGCTGCTGTGCAGTGAGACCGTATTGCTATATGAATTATATTATACATTTCCATAGTTTAGTTAGCTGAGGTATATAATGTACAGTGTATTTTGTCAACAACTGTATGTGTGTAACGTATTTCTTGTGCTGAGCGATCATAATACTGCTGCGGAGACGCACTGTGAGAGGCTCGCCTCATAACCCCGCCTCCTGGTGCCAAGCACCTCCGCCGCAGAATGCACCGCCCGACGGGAGCGCCAC
>NC_084731.1:89599623-89637123 GCF_033978785.1 Entelurus aequoreus | reverse complement strand
AAATTGTGTGTAAACGCTGAAAAGCCGAAGCCGAACTGAAACGCTAACAGTTAGCGCGCTAGCCAGATAGCGTAAATGAAGAATATATATACCACACTAGGGCGCATAGGTGCAAAATAAGATAAAAAAACAGGTAGAATGCTAATATTAGCATGTGAACATGCTACGTTAACATGCTAACAATGAACGTGTCAACTCTGAGTTGTATACCAGGAAAATTAGCTAAAAAAGCGAAAATGCTCATGTTAGCATGTTGACATTAACATCTAAAATGTCAAATACCACATTTTAGGACTGAGGAGTATACCTGATTAAAAAATTGCTAAAAAAAAAAAAGCGCTAACATTTTAACATTAGCATGCTACCAGTGAAGTATCAAAGTTACCAAGTAATTATTGTGTCAGTGCTGAAAAGCACATTCACATTCACACAATAAATAGTTTTACATGCTGAAAATGAGAAATACTTATTATTGACGGGGTGGCGAATGAAACACATCCCTTCTGACGAGGTAGCACGCCGGCCAGTTAGCATCAATGAGGACATGATACGACTCCAAGGCGCGAATCAGTGAAACAGCTAGAAAAGTAAGCAATAGCATGCAAAGATGCTAAAGTTAGCCTGCCAACAGTTAACATGTGTCAAGCACCAATTAACAGGAGTCTGAAGCGTATACATTAAACATTTGCTAAAAAAGCAAAACATTTATAATTTATTCCTGACCTTAGCACATACTTGCCAACCCTCCCGATTTTCCCGGGAGACTCACGACTTTCGGTGCCCCTCCCGAAAATCTCCTGGGGCAACCCATTCTCCCGATTTCCACCCGGACAACAATATTGGGGGCGCGCCTTAAAGGTACTTCCTTTAGCGTCCTCTACAACCTGTCGTCACGTCCACTTTTCCTCCATACAAACAGCGTGCTGGCCCAGTCACATAATATATGCGGCTTTTACACACACACAAGTGTTTGCAAGGCATACTTGGTCAACAGCCATACAGGTCACACAGAGGGTTGCCGTATAAACAACTTTAACACTGTTACAAATATGCGCCAAACTGTGAACCCACACCAAACAAGAATGACAAACACATTTCGGGAGAACATCCGCACCGTAACACAACATAAACACAACAGAACAAATACCCAGAACCCCTTGCAGCATTGACTCTTCCGGGACGCTACAATATACACCCCCCCTACCACCAAACCCCGCCTCGACCCTGCTTATTTCAACAAGACAATGCCAAGCCACTATCGTACATTTTTAGTCTACTTTATACCTGCATTATCCTTTCCATCCTTTGTAACTGAGCTACTGTGTGTAACAATTTCCCTTGTGGATCAATAAAGTTTTTCTAAGATTAAGTCTAAGTCTATTCTGCACGTGTTACAACAGCCTGGCTTCATAGTAAGAGTGTGGGTACTCGACTGGCCTGCCTGTAGTCCAGACCTGTCTCCCATTGAAAATGTGTGGCACAATATGAAGCCTAAAATACCACAACTTAAGCTGTAAATGAAAAATTTTGTTTTTTCAGTTCCAACATTAAATATCTTGTCTTTGTAGTGTATTCTATTGAATATAAATTCAAAAGGATTTGCAAATCATTGTATTCTGCTTTTATTTACGATTTACACAACGTGCCAACTTCACTGGTTTTGGGTTTTGTACATAAAAACAAGCAGCGGGCTGCACTTTAGACACCACTGATTCAAATAAAAAGCACTCAATACAGTTTAGATAATATTTTATTCATTTTCAAAGCTAATGTTTCCTCCAACAGAGCTTGTTACCAGGAGTGAAAACCATGAAAGTGGCTACAACAAGGACACGTTTAAATTAAAAAGGCGCAACACTGAGTTTAAAGAAGTGTGGATCTTTCCAGTACACTTTAGAGTTTATGGACTAGTGTTCACGTTTAACAAATGGAGGGCTCGTCCACAGCAGCAGCTCCCTCTGTGGAGGCTTTCACACACTTGGCCATCGTTTGTGAGGCTCTGCTGATTGAATCTGAAGGAGAACATGATTGGGATTAGAAGCTGGAGTTTACTTCGGTGTAATTCCTCTGTGCATACTGTGCGTACCTGTCATGTAGAAGTCTTTTACCGAAAGCTGAGGTGGTATGAGAGGAGCAGCGATGAGGTCTTGCTTTAACCCCTGACGGAGAACGAGATCGTTGAAGAATGTTTGCCAATGAGAGACTTGGCAAGTCAACGCGAGGCTTACCTGAGCGAGCTCGTTTGCCTGCTTGAAATAGTTTGCCTCCTCCACGTCGTCATAGCGCACCAGGTTGGGAGACACCTCAGCCAGCCGGGATCGAACCTCATCCATGGAGTCATAGGGCAGCGTTATGCCTGCCAACTGGTGGCACACAGTCACATTTTTATTAGAACCGCTGCAGTCGTTTAACCCGAATATGTCACCTCATGCTCACCTCTGATATAGCTCGGATGACTTTCCAGTCCTCCCGGGCCATTCCGGGTGCTGTGACAGCCACTCGAGTCTGCTGGCTCCTCCCCTCTGTGTTGACGTAAGTAGCGTTCTTTTCAGTGTACGCTGCGCCAGGGAGGATGATGTCCGCCATTGCTGCACCGACATCACCATGGTGACCTGTAATGATTTAAAAAGGGACTTCAGAATACAGTAGGGCGATTGTGGCAAAAATAATAATCGTGGTTCATTTCATTTTTTTTCCCATTTATTTATTTATTTCAGGCAATGACATAAAATAGTACAAAGTTGACAACACATAATAATATCAATTAATATAGTGCAAAAGGTAATGTATAGTATGTATTTTCTGTTCAGACATTATGTTGCGATTTCCAAACATCACTATCTTAGTTTTATTTATATTCAAAGATAATTTATTTGTCCATCTATTTTTTTTTACTATGTTTAGTTCTGTTTACTGTATTTATGAGCTCATTATAGTCATCACTACTGTAGAATATATTTGTGTCGTCTGCAAATAGTATAAATTTCAGTACTTTGGATGTATTAAACATATCATTAATATATACATTAAACAGTTTTGGCCCCAACACGGACCCTTGGGGGACACCACAAGCAATGTCAAGAGTATCAGATAAAAATTGACCCATTTTTACAAACTGTACCCTCCCTGTTAAATAACTTTTTAACCAGTCACCAGCCAGCCCCTTAATTCCATATCTTCCCATTTTATCTAGTAGAATTGAATGATTAATGGTATCAAAGGCTTTCTTTAGATCAATAAAAATACCAACTGCATATCTTTTATGCTCCAGTGCATTAGTAATTTCTTCAATAGCTTCAGTTATCGCCATTGAGGTTGTTCGTTTGGACCTAAAGCCATACTGACCGTCATTGATTATATGATGCTTCTCAAGAAAAGATGGTTATTTTGATACAGAAATTATAATTATTCAGTCATTTTAAAACATGAGTATTTATTGTACCATCAAAACTCAAATATAATTAAAAACAACAACAGAAATAAATTAGTAACAAATAAACAAGTAAAATAATAATAATAATAATAGTAACAACAGTAAATTAAAATAACAATAGTGATACAATAAAATAAATGTTTCCCTTATTAATTTTTTCAAATTCTGTCTTTTTACCAGTTACCCTTATTGTACAAGCATACTACATACTTGTTTTGTCATGTATAAAATTTAATAGAATGCAAAAATCTTAACATTTATTGGTACAATACATTTTTGATCAATATTTTAAGTCAAAGCATTATATTTTTCGTAAATATATTAATCAGAACCCACGCGACCCCGAAGGGAATAAGCGGTAGAAAATGGATGGATGGATGGATATTAATCAGAATCAGAATTAGAAATACATGAATAATCCCGAGGGGAAATTACGATTTTCAGCACAATCCCATAGAAGAGCAGACAAACATTACAGGGAGACAGAACAGGATCGCTGGCGGGTCTGCCAACTTCCGGTACCCCTTACAAAAAGGGTGAGAAACAGGTAAACACTGGGGGGGATGGTTGAGAAAAATAAATTATTTTGTTTAATGTTTTCTTTAAGTACATTATGCTTGTGTAAGGTACTTTCTTGTTAGCACGGTCGGACTGGATGTTGTGCACAGCCCTGTTATTTGAAGGGGGGAAGTGTGCTGATGTTCTGAGCTTGACAAGTAAGGCAACGACTTGAGGCGCTAAAAAAAAAAACAGCGTGCCTCGCGACTGCTTTCCTGGTCGTACATTGGTCTTACATCTATGATGTCGTTCACACAACGAGAGAAGTATCCTACACTTGTCTTTTGTAAAGTAAATCTGAACAGCTGATATGGGCATCTACATCAACTATATGATTTGCCTGAGAAGCTGGACAGGACAAAAAAATTAAAAAAAAAAAAAAAAGTAATATGATGTCATTCACAACAACACAAGCAGATGAGATGTGTTGTGGGTGTATGGATTGTTCTTGCTAGCTTTAGCTTTATAGTTTAGTCGCTGTTTCCAGGGGCCGTCTCCACATTGTTTAGTTCAGCACGAGGCGGTTGAGTGTTTCCGGAATGAATGAGTGGTTCTGGACACAGTATTGTCCCAAACAAATGTTCTTCTTTCTCACAATGACAGCATTTCACTCACATCTATGTCGATTTCCCTGATATTCTGCGCTTAACAGCAGATTACGTTTTATCGGCCAATTCGGCAACTCCGTCCACGGTTATGTTAATGTGGAAAAGCCATACTTTTTTTGGTGATTTCTGATTAGGCATATTATCGCAGTGTGAGATCCCAAACTTCTCGTAGATGTGGTCTTTTTTCCCCTCAATCGCTCATTAATTCGTTTCACAATTTCAGGAATTTGTCTGCACGTTGCACGACCCATTAATTGCTTTTTTTTGCCCCGATTATATCATTTTTATGATTGTGAGAAGCCAAAAAAGAAATTCAATTTGATTGATTGTCCAGCCTTTGCATACAGTAGTACCTTTACTTACGAACTTCATTGATTGTATGACGGAGCGCATAACACGATACATTTTTATCTCTAATCCACGTTGCCTTCACACTTACCGTATTTTTCGGATTATAAAAGTCGCAGTTTTTTTCATAGTTTGGCCGGGGGTGCGATTTATTCTCTGGAGCGATTTATGTGTGAAATTATTAACACATTACTGTAAAATATAAAATAATATTATTTATCTCATTCACATAAGAGACTAGGCCTCTTCAGCAATCGTCACACACACACAAACGTCAACCAATAAAAATTCGGAGAGTGCGGGTCATGGCAGAAGTGCATTGTGAAAAAAAAGATGCTATCTGCTACTACTTCCGTACCTATGAAAATGTATCATTTCAACATTGGCGGTAACTTATTAAAACTGAGAAGGGCTGAACAAAAATGGCACCGAAAAGGAAATCATATACTGCAGGTTACAAGCTGGAAGTAGTGAAATATGCAGCGGAAAACGGCAATCGTACACTTATTCAGCCTGTTGTTCACTATTCTTTATTTATTTTAAATTGCCTTTCAAATGTCTATTCTTGGTGTTGGGTTTTATCAAATAATTTTCCCCAAAAAATGTGACTTATACTCTAGTGCGACTTATATATGTTTTTTTCCTTCTTTATTATGCATTTTCGGCCGGTGCGATTTATACTCCGGAGCGATTTATAATCCGAAAAATACGGTACTTTGTATAAGATAATGCTAGCGAGTGAGACCAGATGTTTTGGGCGGATCTAACTGTGGCATTTGCTAAACCAATTAATGGTGGCGATGCTTGTAACTAAAATGTTTGCTTGCAACTTAAAGCCTAACAACTAGCCGAGAGACAACTCTTATCTCAAAACTTAAACTGTCTTAAGTCGTAAGTTGAGGAACCACTGTACTAGTCTAGCGTGATAGAGACAATATACAATATTTAAATGATATACATTTGGCCGACGATAGAGCTTTTAATTTTATCGCTATATTGTGATAATGCATGTCGATGACAAAATGTAGTAGTGTCCTGCAAATTCTCAACGCAATGTAGCATCCTCGCTAGCTCACTAGCATCTAACGTCCCTCCACATCAAACTTTCAAACTTTATTTCGGACACAAACAGGGAACTGTGTAAATCTGCTTCTAAGTTAGCAATCCTTGGCTCTATGGTGGCAAAAAACAAATATCCTCACTGGAGAAGGAGGAATAGTTAAACATGCTACACTAGAGACTGTAGGAGGATATTCTAACCACTAAACTAGAGATTCAGAATGTAAACAAAGTGAGGCAGAGTGATACAAATATTGACAGTAAAGATACCAAGTATAGTATTAGTACATGGTTTATTCTACAGTGGTTAGATTGATATCTCTGTCATTAAAAAATCTTCTGTCGTTTTTGTTATTGTTAACACTCAGGAAAAAAGTCACAGGATGTCTTTAAGGGCAAATACGGAAGGGAAACTAATGCAAAGTATCTAAACAGAAGAATACGTACTTATTACATTTTAACAGACGTGTAGATAAAATCACGTTACAGCAGAAAGTAACCAGATCCATCCATTCATTTTCTACCACTTGTCCCTTTCGGGGTCGCAGGGGGTGGGGTGTGGTGGGGTGCTGGAGCCTAGCCTATTTTAGCTGTATTCAGGCGGTAGGTAAATCCTTAAGTAGATTAACTTATTTTGACAAAATAATAAAAACAGAAATTATGCAGTATGTCACCGCATACGTCAGCAGTCATTTTAGGAGCCTGTGTAACCCCTTTGGTTACAAACAGGTTATATGTAAATGGTTATAACATATATACAGTACAGGCCAAAAGTTTGGACACACCTTCTCATTTTGATTTGGTTTTCATGACTATTTACATTGTAGATTGTCATTGAAAGCATCAAAACTATGACACCTGTGAAGTGAAAACCATTTCAGGCGACTACCTATTGAAGCTCATCGAGAGAATGCCAAGAGTGTGAAAGGCAGTAATCAGAGCAAAGGGTGGCTATTTTGAAGAATCTAGAATATAAAACATGTTTTCAGTTATTTCACCTTTTTTGTTAAGTACATAACTCCAGGTGTTTATTCGTAGTTTTGATGCCTTCAGTGACAATCTACAATGTAAATAGTCATGAAAATAAAGAAAACGCATTGAATGAGAAGGTGCGTCCAAACTTTTGGCGATATTGATTTTAGGCCATATCGCCCATCCTTACACTGTACTCTGATTTCTTTGTGGCATGTTGGTAAGACGTGTGTGCAAATACCCTGGTAGATGACGAGACTGTCTTTAGGAAGGTCGGCTCGGGTGATGCACCCACTATCGGCTCCCAGCAAGAACAAGACTTTGGGTGGGTTCGTCCTGATGGCGTCCACGCCGGCCTTGTAGCCCAAGTCCAGAGCCGCCACCTGACCGGCCACTCTGTTGACACCCATAGAAGCTCAAGTTTGACATCCGTTCTGCATATCTATCATCTGCCTTACGTACCTGTGCAGGACATTGAGAACTTTCCAACCTTCCTCCACTCCACTGCTAGTTCTGGCATTCTGAGCGATGGTGGAAACGGCACTCAAAATGGCAGCGCCGTCTTCTCTCTGTAGAGCGCTGCTGCCCACTATGACCACTGGACGCTGCGCAGCTGCAAGGGCCTACAGACCAACAGTATCAATAGAGAATGTGAACTACTTCATGTTGTGTGCTTGCTCATGGGCAGCAGAGTGCCGCTCTTACCTGGCAGAAGGGATGTGTTCCATTCGCCAGCTCTTTCAGTACAGATGTCTCCTCTCCAAGATGGTCATACGTGTAACTCAGGTCCACATTGTGACCCACCAGGGCAACCTGCAGCTCATTGTGGAGCCAGCTGGATCACATGGAGAACATTTGTTTCTGCCTTTTTTTATATCAAGTGGGTCGTAAAAAATGTTTATATAAATAATCAAACATAATCTTGTTTATGTTAAGGATTGGGCATCATTTCAATTTGGACGATTCCAGTTTCTCGTTTTGATTCCAGTTCCAAGCGATTTCCGATTATGATTCTTTAAAGAGGCAGGGTCAAAATTTACTATGAATTTCTCACTGGGTTCTTTTCGACCAGTAACCTTTAAACTTGACTATAAATGTTATGAAGATTCTTTCCGCAGGAGTATACTTTCACATAATTTTAGAAAACATCCCAAAAAAAGTTTACAGACCTTCTGTTTATGGGTTAGAGATAGGGATGTTCCAATCTAGTTTTATACTGTTGATTTCGATACTGATCATTCATGATATAGACCACACACATTTTTACTTTTTTTCATGGTGAGTGCTATTGACAGTTTAACAATATCAACACAATATTTAAACTGGTTGCTTATTTTCTTTCATTACGTACAATTATTTGAGCAAAACAAAGTCAATCCACAATAAACAAATACTCACAATAACTCAAATCTATTACTTATTTACATCAATTGGTTTTTTTGCCCTCAACATCCTGCTGTGTCCAGGGAATTAATTATTCCTTGAATTTTTAAGCATAACAAAAAAAAAAAGATTATTGATCTAATCACACTAACATCTAACCTATACTGATACTACCCTTGGTATCAGCACCACCGATTAACAGATTGATCCGTCTTCTCCTAGTGTGTGTGTAAAAGAGGAGCCCACCCGTTGTTATATTATCCTTTCTCCACACTCTTATTAATCTACTTGTTAATTTCCTGTTAATAACTACTAACTTTGTGCTGTAACGTGGTTCCAATAAGACTTCTTAAACTTTACTAAGCACTTATTTATTCTGTTGTTTCATGCTTGCTTAGCGATGAGCTTGCCTGCTCCTGCTTGCTCTTACTCTGTGGGTTTACATTGGAGATCGGCCAATATGTTTTTTTGCAGGGCTGATACCAATACCAATTATCAGTAGTCAAGGAGGCCGATAACCCATTTTTGGAGTAAATGTTAATTTGCAGTTAAAGTTTTAAAAACATGAAAAGTATATGTCAGTAAACAGCTGGACAATATGTAATTAAAAACTATTGTTGTGGTTAGTTTAGCAGCAAAACTACATTACGAGATTTCACAAACACCTTTATTACATGTGTCTAATACTGCGGGTCAGACCAGCGTCAACACTTTAAGTTTAAAATATGGGAAATCTCCTGGGAAAATTGGTTAAAAAAATATTTGGGATTTCTCTATATCACAATAACATCTACTCAATTTTACACAATTTTATAGCAGTTTATGTATTTAATACATTGTAAAGTTTCCTGGTGGGGAACCATGAAATATTGCAAACATTTAAATAAAAACAGTTCTGGGCTCCTTCACGTAGCTTATAGTTGAGTCATTTTTTCAGGCTGGCTGACATAATTTCTTGCTCGATGTTACAGAATGTATGAGAATGTGTGAGCTGCTACCTGCTCTTCTTCAAAAAGTATCCTATTTGTCTAAATATTTACACAAAGTTTGGATGTTTGGAAGAATATTATTAATGTTGTCTTTATGTCTATCCATCTCTGTCGTGTTATTTGATTGTACCATGGAACATGAAACTTGCGGAGCTTCTTTAATGAACACACACAAGCAGCTGAGCAAACCAGAGAAGAATTCTCACAATAACTCAAATAAATGCCCTGTGAAATATCAAAACATATTTCAGAGTATTTTTTTTTCTTAAATTAATACAAAAATGAAAGATTGGGCTCCAGCAAAAAGAGAACTTTTCTCATGCACGGCAAAATGGCTGGTGGTTGAGCAGTGGTTATTACTATCTACTTCACTATTTTTTTTAAAACAACAACAACTAAAACAACTACCGGTAAATACTAGTAACTTATGTGTATATTTTGTATCTGCTTATGTAGTTCTATTGTAGTTGAAAAAAGGGCGATACCAGAAAAAAAAAGAAGCCTGATACCGATCTACGTCCATCCATCTATCCATTTTCTACCGCTTGTCCCTCTTTGGGTCACGGGGGTGGTTGAAGCCTATCTCAGCTGCATTTGGGCGAAAGTCAAAATGGCAAATATCGACACTGAAAACCGGCGCGGCCAAAAATTGTTGGATCTCTAGTTAACATGTTGAGCATCCTCCTCTAATCCTCAGGCTTCAGTGATATTAACCCTGGTAAGAAATGTAGTCTTCAAATTTTATCCTGATACATCTCCATTTCATGATGAATGTAAATCAGCTGAAGTATCACTGTCTCATTCGTTTTGGGAATGTCGAATTATTCAATCATTTTGGTCCAGCATCTTCTTCTTTTACTCGGGGGTATATCGGAGAAAACTTGTCCCTGACAGGGTTATAATCTTGTAATTACAGCTGTGTTGCTTCTCGGGACGGTCTTGGCCAAAAGACTCATTCTCAAAGAGTGGGAAACCACATCTGTACCAAACTTCAGGAACTGGTAAAATGAACTTGTGAATATAATGAGTCTTGAAAAAATAAGATTTATAAAGTCTACAAACATGAATAAATGGGAACTAACCTGGAAACCTTTACTGACATACAGTATATTGAATTATAACTTATAGACATTTAAAAAATCTGCCGTATCTTTTTTGTAGTTTTTAGGGCTGCAACAACTAATCGATTAAAATCGATTATTAAAATAGTTGGCGATTAATTTAGTCATCGATTCGTTGGATTTATGCTATGCGCATGTGCAGAGGCTACTTTTTTTTTATATATATATATACAACCTTTATTTATAAACTGCAACATTTACAAACAGCTGAGAAACAATAATCAAAATAAGTATGGTGCCAGTATGCTGTTTTTTCCCCAATAAAATACTGGAAAGGATAGAAATGGAGTTTGTCTCTTTTATCTGATTATTAATCGATTAATCGAAGTAATAATCGACAGATTAATCGATTATCAAATTAGTTGCAGCCCTGGTAGTTTTATTCCTTCTTTTTTTTTATTGTTATTATTTTTTGTATTGATCCCACACTACTATTGCTTTTTTGTGTCACTTTTGATATGGTTTTGTGACAGTTTACTTGCTTTTTTTTGTGACTTTTTATTTTTTTGCATCTGATCAAGCCCCGTGACTTTCTTCTTCTTTTTTAAGTGTTAACGGTGGAGAGGCCCTCGGGAGGTGATCTTGTGATCACTTCCTGAGGATCCTTGATGCCGAGGAATATTCATCCATCTTGCTGTGGTCTGGATAGCCCGCTGATCTTGAGCCAGAGCAGGATGGATGGATATATACAATACCTGGGTATTTTTTCTAATAATGTCTATACTGTAAACCTTGAGTTGTTAAAGCCCAAGTGCACCTCTCTCCTCAAGTGTCCATGTGAGTGTGTATGAGTGGATGTGTGCCTGTATGAAGGGTCTGCATGAGCAAATTATGACAGTGAAATGTGATTTTAACTGTAAAATTCAATAAAATATATTTGCAAAAAAAAGAAAAAGAAATGTACCGTATTTTTCGGACTATAAGTCGCAGTTTTTTTCATAGTTTGGCCGGGGGTGCGACTTATGTGTGAAATTATTAACACATTACCGTAAAATATCAAATAATATTATTTAGCTCATTCACGTAAGAGACTAGACGTATAAGATTTCATGGGATTTAGCGATTAGGAGTGACAGATTGTTTGGTAAACGTATAGCATGTTCTATATGTTATAGTTATTTGAATGACTCTTACCATAATATGTTACGTTAACATACCAGGCACGTTCTCAGTTGGTTATTTATGAGTCATGTAACGTACACTTATTCAGCCTCTTGTTCACTATTCTTTATTTATTTGAAATTGCCTTTCAAATGTCTATTCTTGGTGTTGGGTTTTATCAAATAAATTTCCCCCAAAAATGCGACTTATACTCCAGTGCGACTTATATATGTTTTTTTCCTTCTTTATTATGCATTTTCGGCCGGTGCGACTTATACTCCGGAGCGATTTATACTCCGAAAAATACAATAGTTAATTTGCCACAATTGAGGGCGGTTGAGGGAAGTGTCTGCGTGAGCAAAGTATGACTGTCAAATGTGATTTTAACTGTAAAATTCAATAAAATATATTTGCATCGAAAATAGGAATCATTAAAAAATTTGGACGATACCAGGAAAATCGAATGTAACACCCGGCTGGTTAACAATCGATGCTCGTTGCCCAAACCTATTTATGTTCCTGTCTTGCAACAATAGTTTGCCCGGTAACATCTCACCTCATATTCCCACAAAAAACATGATCAGTCATCACATCATTGCAGAGATTTTTACATTTAAATCAGTGGTTATACCTCTTCCGGATTCTGGCGTTGAACAGCGGGGCTTCATAGCGTGGGTTGGTCCCGACCAGCAGCAGCAGGTCAGAGTCCTCAATGCCGGCGATGCGCGTGTTCAACAGGTAGTTAGAGCGCAGATCAGTGCTGTAGAAAGAGAAGGGGAAAAATGGATGGAGAAAGCTTGTGAAGTATATGTGCCTTTCCAAAGGTCCAGTCTGGTTCACTACGTACCCGGCTCCAGCCATAGGGAAGACCTCCTCCGTGCAGAGGCTGTCCGAGTTGAGCCTGTTGAGAAGATCTTTAAGGGAGACGAGAGTTTCTGCATCGGCCAATCCTCCTGCAATGGCGGCCACTTCGCTGCCCTGTACACCTTGCAGCTAAACACAAGCGGTCATTGTGAGGTGTGATGGAACAGATCTAGATGAGAAAGATCGTGGAAACTAAAAGGTATGCAGCAAACACTTACTGCTCCTGCAACACGAGTCAGAGCATCCTCCCAAGTGGCCGTGGTTAGCTGACCTGACTCATCCTTCAACATTGGCTGAGTCAATCGCTGCCTCTTCAGGCCGTCATAAGCAAACCTGAAGGAACACAGCAGAGTTTATGTTAGGTGGGTGGACAGGACCGGTTTATTTTGTAGAACAGGAAGGGTTTGATGAGGTGGTGACTTGTCCAGGGTGTACCACGCCTTCCGCCTGAATGCAGCTGGGATAAGCTCCAGCAACCCCCGCGACCCCAAGAAGGATAAGCGGTAGAAAATGGAAGAAATGGATGAAGGAAGGGTTTGTATGCAGACGAGTGGAAATCAGTTAGACATGTAAAATAAAAGTCACACAAGTCAGCTGCTTTTTCTTTCCTAACGTGCAGGTTGTGTTTTACCTAGTTTTGTCCGAGATCCATTCTTCATTGATTTCTTCATTCAGCCTGGGCATGACCCTCATCACCTCGCCGCCTCTCGTGCTCACCAAGATGTTACTTCCCACGGCGTCCAGCACGTCAATTGACTCCGTTTTCCTGTAACGTGTTTAACATTTCAAGTGTCTTCTTACCCGCTGGTTCAGCTATAATGTTTCCTATACCTGGTCTCCCACGGTCGTGCAGTGAAGGCGTATGGCTTGGAGGTGAGTGCGCCGACCGGGCAGATGTCAATGACATTCCCCGACAGCTCAGACATGAACATCTTCTCCACGTAAGTCCCGATCTGAAGGTTGTTTCCTCTTCCTGTCGTGCCCAGGTCTTCAACTCCAGCAATTTCACTGGCAAAACTGAACAAAAAACATTACTTTTACACACTTTTGTATGTGAAGTGATACTTAAACCATCACTTAATCTTATGTACCGAACACAGCGTGTGCACTGAATGCAACGAGTCATGATGGTTTTGATGAGTGGCCCGATATTCTTGTCTTCCACTGCTCGCTTCCCCTCTGTGAAACGACTGCGGTCCGAACCAAACTGCATGGACTGATCCTGAAAGCACAGCAGGTTTAAGGTTACGGTGAGTAGTAAATCTCATTTCTCCTAATCCTGGTTCCCATGTGACAGCTACCTGTAAGTCACATTCTCCTCCCTGATCACAAATGGGGCAGTCCAGTGGGTGGTTGGCCAACAGGAACTCCATCACTCCCTCTCTGGAGGAACACATTCTCATTAGACAACATTGCCTTCAATTCAAAGAAAGCTTGGCGGCTAACGTTAGACTGAATTTGACTGCAACTCAAGTCTACACCTTGCTTTGCGAGTCTTTTCTGAATTTGTGAGGATGTTCCAGCCCTTCATGACAGGCATGGCGCATGCTGCCACAGGCTAAAGGGGGAAAAACACAAGCAAAGAGCAAAACATTTATAGCGACATTTTCTTCTATGAAGACTCCTTCCTTATTTACCTTTGGGGCTTTCTCGATCTCCACAAGACACATGCGGCAGTTTCCAGCCACTGAGAGGCGCTCGTGATAGCAAAACCTTGGGATCTGGATTCCTACTTTCTCACACGCCTGATGATGGACGACAACAGACAAAACAATTACACAATAACAACAACAATCGGGCACGCTATTCACACTAAAATGCAATGACCATTTTTTTTTCTTAACCTTAAAGGGGAAATGCCCTTTTTTTGGAATTTTTCCAATCATTCACAATCATTATGTGAGATAAGCACACATACAGTATGCATCACTTTTTTTATGCATTCTAACTTGTAAATAAACGTAAACACAAGTCAGCTAACAATGGATTCAATGAGTCGCTCTCTTCTGCCTATAAAGCGCTCTAAAAAACATCCAAACAACTCCAATTAAAGGCCTACTGAAACCCACTACTACCGACCAGGCAGTCTGATAGTTTATATATCAATGATGAAATCTTAACATTGCAACACATGCCAATACGGCCGGGTTAACTTATAAAGTGCAATTTTAAATTTCCTGCCACACTTCCGCTTGAAAACTTTTTATTATGCAGACGTATGCGTGTGACGTCACGAGGACAAGGGAAGTATTCGGAGCCCGAAAAATCCTATACACAAAGCTCTGTTTTCATTTCATAATTCCACAGTATTCTGGACATCTGTGTTGGTGAATCTTTTGCAATTTGTTTAATGAACAATGGAGGCTGCAAAGAAGAACGTTGTAGGTGGGATCGGTGTATTAGCGGCTGGCTGTAGCAACACAACAAGGAGGACTTTGTTGGATAGTAGACACTAGCGTCGGCGACCTAACCTTGACTTCCTACGTCTCCGGGCCGCTGACCGCATCGTCGATCGCTGGAACGCAGGTGAGCACGGGTGTTGATGAGCAGAGGAGGGCTGGCTGGCATAGGTGGAGCGCTAATGTTTTTATCACAGCCTTGACGAGCTCCCGTTGCTAAGTTAGCGTCGTTAGCAACAGCATTGCTAGGCTTCGACAGGCGTCGAATACACATTAACCGTGTATTTACATGTCCAGTGTTTGGTTCGGTGTCTCCTGATAGTAGTATTGTTGAACTTCTGTCTATCCTTCCAGTCAGGTATTTATTTATTTAGTGTCTATCTGCATTTGAGACAGATGCTATCACGTTAGCTCATGCTAAAGAGCTTCATCGATGTATTGTCGTGGAGATAAAAGTCACTGAATGTCCATTTCGCCTTCTCGACTCTCATTTTCAAGAGGATATAGTATCCGAGGTGGTTTAAAATACAAATCCGTGATCCACAATAGAAAAAGGAGAGAGTGTGGAATCCAATGAGCCAGCTTGTACCTAAGTTACGGTAAGAGTGAAAAAAGATATCTCTTGAACTGCATTCTAGTCCGTCACTCTAACGTTCCGCATCCACGAATCTTTCATCCTCGCTCAAATTAATGGGGTAATCGTCGCTTTCTCGCTCCAAATATCTCTCGCTCCATTGTAAACAACGGGGAATTGTGAGCAGCACTACCGCTTGTGACGTCACGCTACTTCCGGTAGGGGCACGGCTTTTTTTTATCAGCGAGCAAAAGTTGCGAACTTTATCGTCGATTTTCTCTACTAAATCCTTTCAGCAAAAATATGGCAATATCGCGAAATGATCAAGTATGACACATGGAATGGATCTGCTATTCCCGTTTAAATTAAAACAAATCATTTCAGTAGGCCTTTAAGGTTTTATACACACACTGTAAGTATGTATATATGTAATGTTACAGGCACATTAATAATAACATGCAATATTTATGTATTTTGCTCATTTTATAAGTCGCACCGGCTGAAAATGCGTAATAAAGAAGGGGAAAAAACATATATAAATCGCACTGGAGTATAAGGCGCATTTTTTTAGGAAATTTATTTGATAAAACCCAACACCAAGAATAGACATTTGAAAGGCAATTTAAAATAAATAAAGAATAGTGAACAACAGGCTGAATAAGTGTACGTTATATGACGCATAAATAACCAACTGAGAACGTGCCTGGTATGTTAACGTAACATATTATGGTAAGAGTCATTCAAATAACTGACATATAGAACATGCTATACATTTACCAAACAATCTGTCATTCCTAATCGCTAAATCCCATGAAATCTTAGACCGTCTAGTCTCTTACGTGAATGAGCTAAATAATATTTTTTGATATTTTACGGTAATGTGTTAATAATTTCACACATAAGTCGCTCCTGAGTATAAGTCGCACCCCCGGCCAAACTATGAAAAAAACTGCGACTTATAGTCCGAAAAATACGGTAGGCCATATCGCCATCCCTATACATAACGCTAACATGCTTTATATAGCATTATTATTCTTCAGTGTCTTTTAAATTATGTATTTATTTACCTGTAGGACAGTAGTGCCAGCCTCCACCTCCACTGGTTTTCCATCCACAAACACTTCCACCATGTTGCTTGCAGCACGCACAGACATATGCACTGAAATAAATACACATGTTGTACGCAAGCATCCACATATTGGGATGTGCACGACTTACCGGTGTTAGATGGAGCCAGGCTGCCCTTGGTGGCTCCTGCTAGGGCCCGGCCAACATTAGGCAGGCGCAACATGATTCTTCACGACAAAAAGGGCAACCAAATAATAAGAGAATGTTACGGTAATCCTCAAAACAACATAAACATGTCATATGATATACAACAACAAACCAAGACACGCACAACAACAACCTTTCAAAAAGACAACTAACGTCACATAAAGTAGAATTATGGATAAGTGCTTATATTAATAATGTGAAACTCCAGTATATTTATACATATATTGGGAAATTAAGGTGGCAGGAGTCCTTGCCTGACAGGCTATTAGCATTAGCTAAGAGTACTACTCAAGGACATGGTGTTGTAACAGCTTTACTGAGGATTACATTGGATACGCCACGCTCTACTTCTGTTGCTGTTCATCAATGCAATGATGTAATTACATGTATTAGATTTAGGATCATTACCTGTCGCTATTTGGCCTTCTGGACCAGAACAGCGGTGATTTGTATTATTCCTGCAATCCAGAGGCAATGGCGTAGTTGGCGGAACTAGCGGAAGTTTCGTCTTCCGCTTACATACCACGTTCAAAGTAGTCTGCCATCTAGTGGACATATGTGTAAACAGCATGGATGCTAAAGAAATGTCTAAATGTTGTGCACTAGCGCCATAATAATATCCTAAAGTTTAAGGTTATTATTTTTCAACCACTGTGCCGCAGCACAGTAGTGTACCCGTGTCCGTGAGATATTGTTTGGTGTGCCGTGGGAAATCATGCAATTTCACCTAATTGGTCAGAAAAGTATTCTTTTGCAAACCAATAATTTAAATCCGCAAACAACGGGCCGTTGTAGAGTGTCTGTGCTGTCTGGAGATCAGCAGTGTAACCATGTAATATTATTCCGTACCAGTAGGTAGCAGCAGGTAGCTCATTGCTTTGTAAGCCTACTTTGAGACAAGAGAATTTATTTATTTTATTTTTTTATTATTTCAAAAAATAAAAAAATCTTTTTTTTTCTCTTAAACTTTGATTTATAAATTTCAACATTTACAAACAGACCAGAAACAATCATCAAAAACAGTACAAAACTAATACAAAACAGTACAAAAAGAGTACAAAGAAGCGCCAGGGGGTTAGAAATCCAAAATATATATATATATATATATATAAAATAAACAAAGTGCAAAGCCATAGGCTCACTCAATTTCAGTAAATAACTTACATTTGGAACACAGCATTATCGTTTTCACAGCTTTTTGGTTAGACAAGAGAATTAATGATGGTTATTTTTTATTATTATTTTTTTATATAAACCTTTATTTATAAATTTCAACATTTACAAACAGTTCAAGTTTATTATTCTTCGGTCAATCGTCAACAAAATAAACAAACAGTTGTACATTCATAAATTGAAAATGAAAATGTCGCAGACCGAAAGGGTTTAGGCTGAATAGTTGAACACTTATTGCGCCTAACCCTATAAACAATATCAAGTACAAAATAAACTTCCGAAAATTATTAAATGTCCTTTGTACAACATATTATAAATACACATTATACATAACATAAACACAGTTCAATTATATACACAGTAAAGGCATGTGAAATATCCTTGTAGACATGTTAAACTTTTGTACCAATTTATATACTATATACAAACAATTGTACTTCCATTATTATTTATATCCCACATTTAGTATTTGAATTAACATTGATCATAGTATTAACTACTGTGTTGATTCAAGAATGATATATTTTTTCAAGACATTGGTCTTAAAGTGTTTTTTAAATGTGTGAATAGAACTGGAACATTTTAAGGAATTATCCAAGCTGTTCCAAAGTTGAACCCCCCTGACAGAAACACATCTACTTTTTAAGCTTGTTCTTATCTTAGCTTTCTGGAAGACAGCTGAACCTCTGAGGTCATAGGTATTCTCTCTGGGTTTAAACCTCTCCTGTAGACATCCAGGCAGCATGTGGTTATGAGCTTTGTATGTCACAATAGCAGTGTTGAGGTCAACAAAATTGTGCAGTTTTAATGTTTTTAATTTAATAAACAGAGCATTGGTATGGTCATGATAATCTGCATAATTTACAATTCTAATCGCTTTCTTTTGAAGTAAGAATATAGATTCAATGTTTGTTTTGTAATTGTTACCCCAGATTTCGACACAATAATTGATTGATTGATTGATTGAGACTTTTATTAGTAGTAGTAGTATTAAGATAAGGGAGTACGAAAGAATTATATAACATGATAAGAGCCTTTTGATTTACGGAGTTTTTGATTTTATGTAACATAGCAATATTTTTTGCCATCTTCGTCTTAAGTATATTTATGTGCAGTTTACAATTTAATTTATCATCTATATGGATTCCCAAAAATTTTGTTGAATACACCCTTTCTATCTCCATATCATCAATTCTTATATGACACTGTTTGTTATTTTTCCTATTTCCAAAAATTATATATTTTTATTTATTTAGGTTGATTGATAGTTTATTGGCATCAAACCATTGCTTTAGTATGTGGAGTTCACTCTCTACAGTCCCTAAGAGTTGGCCAAGGTCTTGCCCAGAACAGTACAGACTTGTATCATCAGCAAAGAGAATACAGTTGAGTTTTTTAAAGATTTTACAGATATCATTAATGTACAATAAAAACAATTTTGGTCCCAGTACAGAACCTTGGGGTACTCCATGTGTTATAATCTTTTTATCTGAATCTACATTATTCATATGCACGTACTGTTCTCTGCCACTAAGATAACTCTTCAACCAATCATGAGCAAGACCTCTAAAACCATACCTCTGCATTTTGTTTGAAAGCAATTATGATCGATGGTGTCAAAGGCCTTGCTCAGGTCAATAAAACAACGCCAACAACAAACTCCCTCTTATCAATTGCAGTGGTTACCTCCTCAACTAGTTCCATCACTGCCATGGAAGTGGACCTGTTTGGTCGAAAACCGTATTGGTGTTCACTCAGTTGAAAATAATAAGTACATAAGTACAAAGAAAGTACAAAACAGCGCCAATTCAAAGTAACTAAAATAGAATGCAAATATATATAAAATAAACAAAGTGCAAAGCCATAGGCTTTTTTTTTTATTGATTGAAACTTTTAAGTAGATTGCACAGTTCAGTACATATTCCGTACAATTGACCACTAAATGGTAACACCCGAATACGTTTTTCAACTTGTTTAAGTCGGGGTCCACGCAAATCAATTCATGGTACAAATATATACTATCATACAGTCATCACACAAGTTAATCATCAGAGTATATACCGGTACATTGAATTATTTACATTATTTACAATCCGGGGAGTAGGATGAGGAGGGTTTGGTTGATAACAGCACTTCAGTCATCAACAATTGCATCATCAGAAAAATGGCCATTTCCTACACTGTTTCAATGTCCGGACATTGAAACAGTGTAGGTCTGACTTGGTAGGATATGTACAGCGAGCAGAGAACATAGTGAGTTCAGATAGCATAAGAACAAGTATATACATTAGGAATACATTTGATTATTTACATTTGGTTATTTACAATCCGGGGAGGTGGGATGTGGAGGGGGGAGGGTGTTAGTCAAGCTGGTTTGGTTTCTTTTAGGGCGTGCTGATTTGACAACTACATTTCCCACAATGCATCGGTGGTCCCCGGAAGCGTCTACGTGTTTTCGCGACTCTCCAGGAAGCGTCATAAAGAGCTACACAAACCACCCAAGAAAAGTTGCTTTCCCTCAGGTAAGGATAACAACAAAAAGGTAAAACAACGCAAAAAACGAAACGCCATTGTTCAACGGCTTTTAAGCAATCGTAGGCATCGCATTATGTTGGCTTACATAAAAACGACATGGCCTTCACATACTGTGACTGTTGTAGTTAGCAGAAAGCTAAGTGTCTGCTAGCCAGTATAATATCAAATGTGGAAATAATTTCCTTTTATTTTAATAATTCGGTTGAATAAAGCCTCTCTAGTTGGAAATTGTCGAACATGTGTTGACTCAAAAGGGGATATCCAGGCTTACAGTTAATCAAATAACAATACGATACATGTAAGATATATCGACTAATATCAAGCACTCTATCTAAGTTGAGTTACCATGGTACGTAAATATCAGCTTTCTACGGTGGCCCTTAGGGGCAAACTCACAACAATACACCATCCATCCACCCACATGAAACAAAAAATGCAAGGGGAAATACTGCCATAACGTTTCTGTTTTGGATGGCCCTGTGTGTGTTGGGCATGTTTAGCATTTATCTTTTGCATTTTGTTCTGATTTTGCAGAGTTTATGTGATTGCAGTATTTGGTTGATGGTGTTTTTGGCATTGGGTCATTTGGTCATTTCATGTTGTTGCCCCTGTTGACCATTGTAGTTTTTCATTACCACAACTGGTGTACACTAGTCGACGATAGAGCTTTTAATATGCAAAATACGATAAGGGTATCGCAACTGGCTCACCTTTACAGGTACTCGCCCCTGCACCATCTGTGAGCCTCTGGCTTTTCACTCTAAATTGTCTATGAATGTAAAAAGGGTTGGGTGCATCAATACAAATGTTACATTTGGCGTTGGGTGTTGTTGGTCTGGACCCCAGGATGCAGAGACAATGGAGGTAGCACAGGTAAAAATGTATTTGGTGGCAAATAGGAACTAGACGTAACAAAATAGAAGTCTCAACACAGGAAATAACAATGGTGCAAACACAGGCAAAGAACTGGAGTTCATGGCAACAAATATTGACAGTAACGATACTAAGTATATTATAAGTATACGGTCGATAATATTGTGGTTAGATTGAAATTTATTTCTTATCACAAAACCGTTTTTGTCTTTTTTTATTGTTCACAAACTCAGTAAATAAGACTTTAAATGATTTAAATACAAGCCAGTAGTAGTGTTTGCTTAGGTTTAGCTAGTTTGCACTATTGACTTAATTTTGTATGTAAAAGGAAATCATTTGAATATTTAATTGTTATTGTTACACAACCATCCTGCGCTTTTGTTTGAATGTAATTGTGATCAAAAATGTAATAATTCATTAATCTTGAAAAGTCAAAGTATCAGTACCAGCATTGATATGACCAATACTGCCTTGTAAATTCTTGGTATATTGAATCTATACCCAAACTTGTAGTATCGCTCAAAACTAATGCAAAGTATCCAAACAACGGAAGTATAAATGTTTGTTACATTTTAACAGATGTGTAGATAGAACCATGTTACAACAGAAAGTAGCCAGATATTAACAGTAAATCATCAAGTAGATTGATAATAATTTTGATGAAATAATCCATCCATTTTTTACCGCTTATTCCCTTCGGCGTCGCGGGGGGCGCTGGAGCCTATCTCAGCTACAATCGGGCGGAAGGCGGGGTACACCCTGGACAAGTCGCCACCTCATCGCAGGGCCAACACAGATAGATAGACAACATTCACATTCACACAAATACAACTGGAAATTATGCAGTTACCTCATATTCAGCAGTCAAATTAGGAGCCTTTGTAACCTGTTTTGAAAGGATTCTATTATCATTTATATGCAAAATAATATATTGTGACATATATCGTTATTGCAAGAGACTGGGATATATATTGCGATATATATTTTAAGCCATATGCCTATGTGTATACTAACTGCAGTACTGCTGTTATTTTTTAGAGCGATGTTGCCAACCACCAGCCATCACAGCAATGGTGCCCCTGGTTCCAGAGATGCCGCTCGTCACACTGCGGGCGCCAAACGCTACAAGTACCTGCGCAGACTGCTACACTTCAGGCAGATGGACTTTGAATTTGCCCTGTGGCAGATGCTTTATTTGTTCACGTCGCCACAGAGAGTCTACCGCAACTTCCACTACAGGAAACAGACCAAGGACCAGTGGGCCCGGGACGACCCTGCTTTCCTCGTCGTGCTCAGCGTGTGGCTATGTGGCAAGTCGGCCGTTGTTTAATGATTGTCGTTCCCATGTGAGGCGAGCAAGACTGATCTTTTACTGCCTTCTTTGTCTATCACAGTGTCAACAATCGGCTTTGGCCTGGTGCTGGACATGGGCATTCTTGAGACATTGAAGCTGCTGTTGTGGGTTGTCTTTGTGGATTGCATAGGAGTCGGACTCCTTATATCAACCCTCATGTGGTGAGTCACAGTCCTATGTTGTGTTTGCCTGGATTCAACTTCAATGGTGACCATTTTGGATCTTTACAGGGTGATAACAAACAAATACTTGCTGAAGAACCCAGGTCGAGATTTTGACGTGGAGTGGGGTTACGCGTTTGATGTTCACCTCAACGCTTTCTACCCGCTCCTCGTCATTCTGCACTTCCTGCAGCTTTTCTTCATCAACCGTGAGTAGATGCTCTCTTGTCAGTGTGAGTAAATGATTTATACATTATATATTTAATCTCTGTTTGTGGTTATATTTTATTCCAGATTTGGTGGTGATTAACTACGACTGGTTCCTGGGATACTTTGTTGGGAACACACTGTGGCTTGTAGCCATTGGTTATTATCTTTATATCACCTTCTTGGGGTACAATGGTGAGTCCCTTTCCTGTTTGAATACACTTCAGCGGATGTGTTTGATATAAATTAACATGAGAAGAAACAGTCAAAAGATCTAGAGCAGGGCTTTCTAAAGTGACACATTTTACAGACAAAATAAGCATACCTCAGATTAGAACATTACACAAAAAAACAAAAAACAGAACTCGCCCAAATCTCCTCCAAAATTGGGACTTTTTCGAGTTTTCTAAAGCCCTCAAAAAGGTTTTGGTTGGTGAAATAATCAGAATAATATTAATAAATAATACAATTTTAAAAAATACCTCAAGGGTTCAGATTATATATTATTAGGGATGTCCGATAATGGCTTTTTTGCCGATATCCGATATTCCGATATTGTCCAACTCTTAATTACCGATATCGATATCAACCTATACTGATATATACAGTCGTGGAATTAACACATTATTATGCCTAATTTGGACAACCAGGTATGGTGAAGATAAGGTCTTTTTTTTTTTAAATTAATAAAATAAAATAAGATAAATAAATTAAAAACAATTTCTTGAACAAAAAAAAAGTAAAACAACATAAAATCAGTTACATAGAAACTAGTAATTATTGAAAATGAATAAAATTAACTGTTAAAGGTTAGTACTATTAGTGGACCAGCAGCACGCACAATCATGTGTGCTTACGGACTGTATCCCTTGCAGACTGTATTGATATATATTGATATATAATGTAGGAACCAGAATATTAATAACAGAAAGAAACAACCCTTTTGTGTGAATGAGTGTAAATGGGGGAGGGAGGTTTTTTGGGTTGGTGCACTAATTGTAAGTGTATCTTGTGTTTTTTATGTTGATTTAATAAAAAAAAATAATTTAAAACCCAATACCAACATATATCTCCATCCATCCATTTTCTACCGCTTGTCCCGTTCGGGGTCATGGGGGTGCTGGAGCCTATCTCAGCTGCATTCGGGGGGAAAGTGGGGTACACCCTGGACAAGTCGCCACCTCATCACAAGGCTAACACAGATAGACAGACAACATTCACACTCACATTCACACACTAGGGCCAATTTAGTGTTGCCAATAAACCTATCCCCAGGTGCATGTCTTTGGAGGTGGGAGGAAGCCGGAGTACCCGGAGGGAACCCACGCAGTCACGGGGAGAACATGCAATCTCCACACAGAAAGATCCCGAGTCCAGGATAGTGCATGTGCCTCACAATACAAAGGTCCTGGGTTCGATCCCCGGGATCTCTCTGTGTGGAGTTTGCATGTTCACCCCGTGACTGCGTGGGTTCCCTCCAGAGTGTACCCCGCCTTCCGCCCGAATGCAGCTGAGATAGGCTCCAGCACCACACATGTTTTAGAACTATGATGACATGATTGATAGGTTCTTCAAATTTAAAGGCCTACTGAAATGATTTTTTTTTATTTAAACGGGGATAGCAGATCTATTCTATGTGTCATACTTGATCATTTCGCGATATTGCCATATTTTTGCTGAAAGGATTTAGTATAGAACAACGACGATAAAGATCGCAACTTTTGGTATCTGATAAAAAAAGGCTTGCCCCTACCGGAAGTAGCGTGACGTAGTCAGTTGAACATATACGCAAAGTTCCCTATTGTTTACAATGATGGCCGCATGAAGTGAGAGAGATTCGGACCGAGAAAGCGACAATTTCCCCATTAATTTGAGCGAGGATGAAATATTTTTAAATGAGGAAAGTGCAAGTGAAGGACTAGTGGGGAGTGGAAGATGCTGTGAGAGCCGGGGGTGACCTGATATTCAGCTGGAAATGACTACAACAGTAAATAAACACAAGACATATATATACTCTATTAGCCACAACACAACCAGGCTTATATTTAATATGCCACAAATTAATCCCGCATAAAAACACCTAGGTGTTTGTTATGCTAGCTCCTAGCTACTAGCTCGAGCTAGTTATAGCTCGAGCGGGTAATATGGACGGTATCCTGTATATATAACCCGCCAATACAATTCAAACACCTGCATAACACACACACTCACTCAGCCCAAACAACCGTTCACCTAACCCAAGGTTCATAAAGCTTATATATTTAATCAAAGTTACGTACATGACACGCACGTACGGGCAAGCAATCAAATGTTTGGAAGCGCGCGGGTGGGACCTGATATTCAGCTGGGAATGACTACAACAATAAATAAACACAAGACATATATATACTCTATTAGCCACAACACAACCAGGCTTATATTTAATATGCCACAAATTAATCCTAATGCTAGCTCCTAGCTACTAGCTCGAGCTAGTTATAGCAAGCGATCAAATGTTTGGAAGCGCAGCTGTGTACTCACGTTATCGCAACTGTGTATCCAAATCAAAGTCCTCCTGGTAAGAGTCTCTGTTGTCCGAGTTCTTCCATCTTGACTGCATCTTTCGGGAATGTAAACAAAGAAGCGCCGGCTGTATACGTGTTGTTGCTGACTTCCCTCGCAAAATAGACACTTCGCACCGACAACTTTCTTCTTTGCTTGCTCAGCTTCTTTCTCCATAATGCAATGAACAAATTGCAACAGATTCACCAACACAGATGTCCAGAATACTGTGGAATAATGAGATGAAAACAGAGCTATTTCGTATTGACTTCAATGGTGTCCGAATACTTCCGTTTCAATGATTGACGTCACGCGCATACGTCAACCCTCAGAGGCGTTTCGAACCGGAAGTTTAGCGGGAAATTTAAAATTGCACTTTATAAGTTAACCCGGCCGTATTGGCATGTGTTGCAATGTTAAGATTTCATCATTGATATATAAACTATCAGACTGCGTGGTCGGTAGTAGTGGGTTTCAGTAGGCCTTTAATGAGCTGTCTTTTAAGAGTGTCCTCCTGTCTCCTTTGTTCACACAGTTCTGCCGTTCCTGAAAAACACGGTGGTACTGCTCTACCCCTTCGCCTTGCTCGCCATCCTCTACATCCTCTCCGTCTCGCTGGGCTGGAACTTCACTCAGGGTCTCTGTTGGTTTTACAAGTACCGAGTCCAGTAGGATCGCTCGTCTCCAGTTTGCACACAGCGTCAAAGTGACAATGGACGCCTTTGCAGGACTCTCAGTAAACCGGGACAGTCGCTCGAACGATCGCGACTCTTTCAACACTCCCGTTTCCTGTTTGAGTTGGACACGCCCATTTGTACTAGAAACAAGGGCGCACGGGGGCTTCAGTTCTTTTTGTATGATTTGTAAATATTATTCTGGCAAGTTGTAATATATATATATATATAAACACAAAGAAGTGCTTCAGAAAAGTCAAAAATCTACTTACTGAAGTAGAAAAAATCAGAGTGTACATTCCACAGCGCTTTCAATAAAAGGTTTTATTGACTTTCAAAATCCAAGATGGGTTTTTGTTGTGGGAATTACTTTTCCGCAATTCTATTCCAACAATTAGTCTGCATGCATCACACAACAGTGTGGAATAGCTAGAAGCTCAGCGATTACTTCAGTGCGTTCATCAGCAGTTGCTTAAACACCTCAGCGTCTATTTTCTTCAAGATGGTGACCTTGTGCTTCTTGTGCAGCGCGTCGATGTAGTCCAGGACCATCATGCCTCTGGTGTTGCGTCCTTCCAGCTCCACGGTCACAGCCACCTGCACCAGCAAGACCACAGACATTTTCATCCTGTCGTCCTCTGCTACTGTTTTAGAGTGGTCGACAACGGTGTTACCTCCTCGCTTTCTGTCACCAAGTTGTCGCAGATGGCCGCGGCCACAGCGTAGGTGTCGCAGGTGTTGAACATGGATCCTGCCACCATCTCCTTTTGAAAGCGTTCCGTCCGCGCCATCTGCAGTGTTGCCAGATCAAAGATTACAATTCTTACAGCTGCTCTAAATTAGAAATGAATTGTGGCTAATTGAAACCCTTGTGCACCTTTTAGGGCCCAAAACGGGCAGTACATGTGTTTCACCAGGGAGTTTTTCATACAAACAATTCAATACTTTCTCTTAAGAACTCTTTCTGCCTCATTGACTCCCAATATATTGTATTTTTCGGACTACAAGTCGCTCCGGAGTATAAGTCGCACCGGCCGAAAATGCATAATAAAGAAGGAAAAAAACATATATAAGTCGCACTGGAGTATAAGTCGCATTTTTTGGGGAAATTTATTTGATAAAACCCAACACCAAGAATAGACATTTGAAAGGCAATTTAAAGTAAATAAAGAATAGTGAACAACAGGCTGAATAAGTGTACGTTATATGAGGCATAAATAACCAACTGAGAACGTGCCTGGTATGTTAACGTAACATATTATGGTAAGAGTCATTCAAATAACTATAACATATAGAACATGCTATATACGTTTACCAAACAATCTGTCACTCCTAATCGCTAAATCCCATGAAATCTTATACGTCTAGTCTCTTACGTGAATGAGCTAAATAATATTATTTGATATTTTACGGTAATGTGTTAATAATTTCACACATAAGTCGCTCCTGAGTATAAGTCGCACCGGCCAAACTATGAAAAAAAACTGCGACTTATAGTCCAAAAAATACGGTAACTGTTATTTTTTTTTTACTGACTATATATTATATTACTATGCTTTTTCCTTAAAAACAAATGAATCTCATTCTCACCTATTGAAAAACTGAAAATATTATTTTAGTGTAATTGTGCCTCGAAACCACCAGATGGCACCATAAAAGGAGTATAATTTTTAGAGCTTTGATGAGCGTAAATGAAACGTATCTTGGGCAGGTATATACAATACAGGCCAAAAGTTTGGACACGCCTTCTCATTTAATGCGTTTTCTTTATTTTCATGACAATTGTTGCGTCAGACCAGTTCTTCCTCCAATGGAATCTAAGTTACTGGTCAATCCCAAGTTCTTTCGATGACATATATGCTGAGTAAGAAGGACCATCAAGACAGAATTGGAATATTTTCAAGTTTTACTAAAGCTTTCGGAGATCATCTTAACCAATACATTCATATCGGCTACTCTAGTTGATCTGACATTCAAACGGAAGAGCCAACTTCTTGCGCACAAAGAAAGCCCCCATCTCCCCCCTTGCAACACTGATAAGGAGAGAGAAGTGGGGGTTGTCTTCACATTCCAAGGGTGAAGACACTAACCAGGCATCTGAAATGTCGAAAGAAACTGGTAGAATATACAAAGGAAAAGTACTAGCTACTCTAAACATGGCTATGTAAAAAGAAATAACTCTTAAACACATATGCATCCTCCACACTATTTACATTGTAGATTGTCACTGAAGGCATCAAAACTATGAATGAACACATGTGGAGTTATGTACTTAACAAAAAAAGGTGAAATAACTGAAAACATGTTTTATGTTCTAGTTTCTTCAAAATAACCACCCTTTGCTCTGATGACTTTTCCGCACACTCTTGGCATTCTCTCGATGAGCTCCAAGAGGTAGTTTTCACTTCACAGGTGTGCTTGAAGCTCATCGAGAGAATGCCAAGAGTGTGTAAAGCCGTAATCAGAGCCAAGGGTGGCTATTTTGAAGAAAGTAGAATATGAAACGTGTTTTCTGTTATATCACCTTTTTTTGTTAAGTACATAACTCACATCTCACATGTGTTCATTCATAGTTTTGATGCTTTCAGTGACAATCTACAGTGTAAATAGTCATGAAAATAAAGAAAACCCATAGAATGAGAAGGTGTGTCCAAACTTTTGGCCTGTACTGTATGGTAGAGATATATAAAATGAAATAAGTCCTGCCTACTTTCTCTCTCATTCTCACTCAGTTGGCACTGTAAAAATAATCCTTTATTGACCCCGAAAAGGACAAGTGCTAGAAAATGGATGGACTACTCAAAATCAATGTCATGAATTATTGCCCTATTCAAATATTTTACTCTGCAATTTATTTTTTAGAAATTATTACATATTTAGTTTTTTCCCATTATAAAAAAAAGGTATTTTTTGACAAACAAAAAGCTAAGAAAAACATACAAATCAATAGATAGATCTGGAGTTGTTATAATATTTTAAGCTTTGAAATTTGAAAAAAAAAAAAAAACTTTTATGAGCGAATCCAAACGTGTGCAAGGGTTAAATCTGCACGCATATTTTACCTTGCGGGTGTGGGCTGAGATCCTCTCCATGAAACGAGCCTTTGGCGTCTTTTGGGCCAGCCATGTGTCACAAAAGCTCTGAAGCACACAAATACATTCTTTGTCAAAGTTCTTTGTACTGTTTTTTGTTGCTAAGCCTTTTCGAAAGGAATACAAAAACAAAAACAAGTTTTTTGCAAATCCAAGAAGAGCTACACAAACGCCACCTTAATACCTTTCTACCGGGGTGGAGCAACAATTGTGGGCCCCCCCATCCCACCCTAAACCTAAACGACACACACTTGTTATGTTTACATGTACTCAGAAACTAATTACTACCTGGATTTGGTTAAAGCCAGCTTTTACAAACACAACCTTGATTAGGTTTTTGACTTTTAAAAAATGGGGTTACCAAATCAGTGGCCTAGTGGTTAGAGTGTCCGCCCTGAGATCGGTAGGTCGTGAGTTCAAACCCCGGCCGAGTCATACCAAAGACTATAAAAATGGGACCCATTACCTCCCTGCTTGGCACTCAGCATCAAGGGTTGGAATTGGGGGTTAAATCACCAAAAATGATTCCCGGGCGCGGCCACCGCTGCTGCCCACTGCTCCCCACTGCTCCCCTCACCTCCCAGGGGGTGATCAAGGGTGATGGGTCAAATGCAGAGAATAATTTCACCACACCCAGTGTGTGTGTGACAATCATTGGTACTTTAACTTTAACTTTACCATATCTAGAACGTAATCTAGATCAGTGATTATAAAACTGTGGTACATGAACTACTGGCTCCATCTAGTGGTACGCCAAAGAATCACTTAATTAAATATTCAAACACAGTGTTACTGTTCAAACTGTGTGTAATGTTACAGTGAACAAAAATATTAAATATACTTGCGAAATATAACCTCTGCCTTGTCTTTAATGAATATTCAGGCCTACTAGGCTATTGTATCATATTGTTGGTCATTATGGTTGTACTTAGAAAGTAAATTTTTCTGAGGTGGTACTTGGTGGAAACATTTTGAGAACCACGACTCTAGATTTAAAAAACAGCTTGTGTTTTTTTGTTTGCGCTAACAAATTTAATATAAAGTGCCCGGAATATGAATTAAAATAATCATATAACATTATTTATTTATTCATTTTTCATTTCATTTTTTTTTCATTTATTCATTTATTTCAGGCAATGACATTTAATAAAAATAAAGTACAAGGTAGACAATACATAATAATATAAATTAATATAATGCTATTTAATTATTTATTTATTCATCCTTTTTTACTTATACATATGTCAAGTTTTCCAGTACTTCATAGTGCAAAATAGAGATTAGCTGGTCCACGTACATTTATCATCAATGGATAATACAGATCATAATAATAAATCATTATTATTTTGATTATATTATCATTAGTGCTCCTCTTTCTTTAAAACCCAGTGATGCTTGTGTTTCTAACTTTAATCAAGTATCCTTGAACGCACCACAGTTATGGACAATGAGATGCAAAAGTGAAAGGTGTAATAACTTTTTACGCTGCATGTCTATTTTTTACCTCTTTTCTTACATATTTAAATGGCAGAAGCACATCTTCAAACTTTACAAAAGCCCAACCTCCCCTGCCAGAAAAATAAATATTATAATTTGATAACTGATTACCGGTATAGAGATATATATTTTGTTTTGTTTGCAGTGATATCTTACTGCAAATTACTATGAGTTATTTATGGTAAAGCTGGATTTTCTAATAGTACAGCTAATATTTAATATTTTTTAGTTATTTGTCCTGTAAGACTTAAAAAGAGGGCTATTCTTTTCTTTTAGCCTGATTCTTCTTATAGAAAAAAGTCGTTTTACATCATTCAATTATTATTCATATCATTTAATTCAAATGAAAAAAGTCCCACGTCTCACCCAGGGCAGGCTGTTCCTGCAGCTGAACTCCCAGGAAGCGATGGTGGTTGGACAGGTGTAACAATCCAACACGATGTAGGCGGCCTCCGGGTCGGCCAGGAAGTTGAACTCTCCACACGGCGTCGTGTTCCCTCTGGCTGCAAACGTGGCAAAATAAAAGACGTCGTTCAGAGCCTATCTGGGTTGTAATTGATGACTGACAAGCTGCGTACATTCAATGTTGCCTCCCATGATGTAGAGCCCTTTCAGCTTGGTGGGCAATGAGGGGTCCATTTTGACTGCCAGGGCCACGTTGGTGAGGGGCCCTGTTGCAACCAGGATCACCTGCACACACATTTCAAATGCTTAGTTTGCGTTGTTTGAAAAAGTACGTCTACACCAGGGGTCACCAACCTTTTTGAAACCAAGAGCTACTTCTTGGGTACTGATTAATGCGAAGGGCTACCAGTTTGATACACACTTAGATAAATTGCAAGAAATAGCCAATTTGCTCAATTTACCTTTAACTCTATGTTATTATTAATAATTAATGATATTTACACTTAATTGAATGGTTTAAAAGAGGAGAAAACACGAAAAAAATGACAATTAAATTTTGAAACAGTTTATCTTCAATTTCGACTCTTTAAAATTCAAAATTCAACCGAAAAAAAGAAGAGAAAAACTAGCTAATTCGAATCTTTTTGAAAAAATTAAAAAAAGAATTTATGGAACATCATTAGTAATTTTTCCTGATTAAGATTCATTTTAGAATTTTGATGACATGTTTTAAATAGGTTAAAATCCAATCTGCACTTTGTTAGAATATATAACAAATTGGACCAAGCTATATTTCTAACAAAGACAAATCCTTATTTCTTCTAGATTTTCCAGAACAAAAATTTCAAAAGAAATTCAAAAGACTTTGAAATAAGATTTAAATTTGATTCTACAGATTTTCTAGATTTGCCAGAATAATTTTTTTGAATTTTAATAATAATAAGTTTGAAGAAATATTTCACAAATATTCTTTGTCGAAAAAACAGAAGCTAAAATGAAGAATTAAATTCAAATGTATTTATTATTCTTTACAATAGAAAAAATAAATTTACTTGAACATTGATTTAAATTGTCAGGAAAGAATAGGAAGGAATTTAAAAGGTAAAAAGGTATATGTGTTTAAAAATCCTAAAATCATTTTTAAGGTTGTATTTTTTCTCTAAAATTGTCTTTCTGAAAGTTATAAGAAGCAAAGTAAAAAAAATAATGAATTTATTTAAACAAGTGAAGACCAAGTCTTTAAAATATTTCCTTGGATTTTCAAATTCTATTTGAGTTTTGTCTCTCTTAGAATTAAAAATGTCGGGCAAAGCGAGACCAGCTTGCTAGTAAATAAATACAATTTTAAAAATAGAGGCAGCTCACTGGCAAGCCAGCGGGCGACTCATCTGGTCCTTACGGGCGACCTGGTGCCTGCGGGCACCGCGTTGGTGACCCCTGGTCTACACACATAATTAAAGTTTTAAATATGCGTTCAAACAGTGGCGGTTCTAGTTTCAAGAGGCCCCCTGAGCGAGACCCCCTTTTGGGCAGATTCTCGCAAATAAATAATAATAATTAATAATAAATAAACAAATACATGTGTGGCTTTTTTTTTGCCTTTCAGCCCTGCGGCGCCCCCTATAGAATGCCGTCCTGGGCAAAACTGCAACTGCATTAAAATGGGGGTTAGAGCGGGATTAAAATTTGCAGGCCCCGATTTAGCGCAAACAATTTGATGTCATTGTATTAAATGATTGTATTATTGTGTTATTATTTTACATTATCTTATATTGTTACAAAAATGTGTTTGCCTAAAATATTTGTCATGAGTTTCATTCCAAGTATTGCATAATCATGATCAACAAATTAAAATCACAAAATGCTTCGATGATCTTAAACAATTTTAAGTAAAATTATCATTCTTGTAGTATCTTGGTATCGGACACCGCAATTTGTATTATTGGCCATCTCTGATTAGAAGAGTCTCGATACAACTTTCTACACTTCCGATACGATACCGATATTGGAGCTTTGAGTATTGGCCGATACTGATATTGATCCAATACAATATTAGCACGAAAAAAAAAGTATAATAGGGTTGTCCCGATACCAATATTTTAGTACCAGTACCAAAATGTATTGCAATACTTTTTGATACTTTTCAATACTTTTCAAAATAAAGGGCACCACAAAAAAATAAATAATAATTTTTAGCTTCATTTTGACAGTCAAGAACAATTTCAAGTCAAAGAAAAATTTTAGAAGATTAAAATAAAAATTAAAAAACATTAAACACAACGGGCTTTCCTTATTGCACTAAAAGAGTGATTATTTATATTATTATTTAATTATTTAATTGTATATATTGCATATAGCCTGCCATAATAGGATTAGATTAGAATAGAATAAAAAGCTTTATTGACATGATGCTTTATGATTTATGGTTGCCACTCTTGGTTTATGCTTTAAGAAAAATAAAATCATTCGTACATACTAAAAACAATACTTTGTCTAAAAGTACTCCTAAGACATGCAGCAGGTAAAACACACATTGTTAAAGATAAAACACAATTTGTAGGAATTTGTGAAAAAATGGACTCTTACTAAATATGTCTAGCTTGTGTGCTATTGTGTGCTTAGCTGTTGTGTAGCGGCTAGCTCCTAGTAGCCTTTGCCTAGCATGTTTACCTTTTGTAAATGACCACTGAAATACAAGAAAAGACCAACCTTGTGTACTTATTGCTTAATGTTAACTGGCTGTCCAGCTTTGCACGAGTAAACGCGTTGCCGGATAATCTGATACTTTTTTGCTGATATTGGACGATTATCCGATATATGTTTGGTTGTTTGTCAGTTAGTAAACAACCTAACTCAGAAAGCTATTGGCGGTTTTGATGAAACTTTTAGGACATGTCAGAAATGGGATAAGGAACAAGTGGTTAGACTGGGAGTCAGCAACCCGCGGCTCTTTAGTGCCGCCCTAGTGGCTACCTGGAGCATTTTTAAAAAAGGACTGAAAATGGAAAAAGATAAGGGTAAAATCATTTTCTTGTGTTAGTATGTTTTTTGTTTGAGAACAACATGACACAAACCTTCCCAATTGTTAGAAAGCCCATAGTTTAATATGTTTGTGTGTATGCTTCACTGATGAGAGCATTTGGTGAAAATCGTTTTGTCCTACTAATTTCGGCAGTTCTTGAACTCACCATAGTGTGGACTGTGACGCAACAGTTTGTTTGCATGTAAAATCTTCCACTCCTTCTTTGTCTCATTTTGTCCACCAAAAGTTTTATACTGTGTGTGAATGCACAAAGGTGCGCTTTGTTGATTTTATTGACTTGTTGGAGTGCTAATCAGGCATATTTGGCCAGTGCATGACTGCAAGCTAATCAAATGCTAACATGCTATGTAGGCTAGCTGTATGTACATATTGCATCATTATGCCTCATTTGTAGGTATATTTGAGCTCATTTAATATCCTTTACTTTTATCCTCTTTGTATATAATTTACTTTTGCATGTCTAATGACACATTATCCGTATGTAATATTGGCTGCATTTCAGATAGTTGTTTGTGCACCATGTTGTTCCAGACCACAGCAAACGTTACCCAGCTTGCAAAGATTGTAATAAATCTATTAAAAGAAGACAGCCTGCCGTTTCCTTTAACTTGGACACACACATCTATACCTTTGGTCATTAAAAGCCAGTAATTTCCAGGTGTTATCTCAGCTTCTTAGTAGCCTCTGATTTACTAATGTTTTCTAATGTTGTAAAAATGTGTAGAATAAAAATATTACATTTCAACATTTCTGTCAACGAAGATTTGCTTCAGCCTGCGACACATAGTCATTTTGATAGTAGGCTATTATAGGTAATATAGACACTTACATCATGTGTTGCCTTCCTTATAAGACTTATATAAGACTTTTAAAGTAATTTTGATAGTAGGCTATTATAGCTAATGTAGACACTTATGTCATGTGTTGCTTTCATTATAAGACTTATATACGGCTTTACATTTTTTGTGGCTCCAGACAGATTAGTTTTTTGTATTTTTGCTCCAATATGGCTCTTTCAACGTTTTGGGTTACCGACCCCTGGGTTAGACTTTGGGGGTGACTGGAATTATTTCTATTACGGCATTTTACGGAGGGTCAACTTCTGCGTGTATTTGCAAAATTTGCGGCCCCGCCTCCACCCACAGAGACATGGAAAGTAATTTCATTTGTCCTTTGAGTCGCTGGGGGTTGTTGGTCTGTTTGTTAGCCAGCAACATAGCTCACAAAGTTATGGGGCGTATTTTCATTCAGCTCTCAGGAAATGTTAGAAACAGGATGAGTTACAAGTGATGAGATTTTGGGGGTGATGCGGATCATTCGGGTTGTTTTACTGTCTGGTGTGAGCCGGTGCTTTTCTAATACAGCCTTTTCCAGTCTTTTTGCAACTTTTGTGTTTAATTTAGGGCTGCAACTAACAACTAATTAGATAATCGATTAATCTGTCGATTATTACTTCGATTAATCGATTGATAATCGGATAAAAGAGACAAACTACATTTCTATCCTTTTCCAGTATTTTATTAAGAGAAAAAAACAGCATACTGGCACCATACTTATTTTGATTATTGTTTTTCAGCTGTTTGTAAATGTTGCAGTTTATAAATAAAGGTTTATAAAAAAATAAAAAATAAATAAATTGCCTCTGCGCATGCAACGAATCGATGACTAAATTAATCGCCAACTATTTTTATAATCAATTTCAATCGATTTAGTCGATTAGTTGTTGCAGCCCTAGTTTAATTCTACTGCTTGAACAGTGATTCTCAAACTGTGGAACTCCATGTAGTGGTACGCCCTATTATCACTTCATTAAATATTGACACACAGTGTTACCGTTCAAACTGTGTGTAATGTTACACTGGCCAAAAATAATAAACACACTTGTTCAATAAAATCTCTGCCTTTTATATTCACGCCTACTACTCTACTGCTTTTTTTTAAATTGTTGGTCATTATGGTGATACTTGGAGAGCAAAGTGTTTTCTAAGGTGGTATGAATTTGAGAACCACTGTTCTAGAGTACGCATCGAGCCGAAGAAAATGGCAAATGGCCCCGAGGCCACACTTCGGACACCTCTGCCCTAAACACTGAGGGTATGTCATCCACGCACCTCCCCGGGGTTTTTGTTGACGATGGAAATGATGGCCTGCACGGCGTTCATTTCCTGCAGCAGCTGCAGGCCTGGAGCATCAGGATCGGGGACGTCGCCCATTCCATCCTTCCCGTGAAAGTCTCCGGCCACGTGGAGCTTGCGTCCCAGCAGGGGCTCGTGGAAGCCCGGGTACACAGGGATCTGTGGCACGTGACACGTTCAAGGCGGGGGACGCAGTTCTCTAGTCCGCGTGTAATTCGCTACTCACGTCTAGCCTGTTGCACACTTTCAAGACGCGGAGGGTGTTTTTCAGGACGTTCTCCAGGATGGTGTTGCCGTGCGTGCAGGTGATCCCCAGTATCTCCACTTTGGGGGCTGCCAGGGCCATCATGATGGCCTGGGCATCATCCACCCCAGTGTCCACATCCAGGATCAGCCTCTTCATCATATCTGGAGACGGCACAGGGGAAGAAAAACTCTAAGCCGTAAAAACATGTTCACATACAGTATTTGGTTCCTAATGCAAAACAGTCCTTGGCATGACACTTCCTGAGCTATTTCTGACTGTAAAAAGTGCAGATGGAAAAATGCACCAAGATCAAAGAACAGTCCGCAGAACCAGCAGAGATTCCAGAACCACCTTTGTTTCCCGTTCAAGCAAAAATGTCATGAGAGTGTCGACACAGGAGACAGAAACAGGATGGACTTACCTGCTGGACGACTTTGAACAAGTTTCTTCAGTCTGCTGTTGTCCACAGAATAAGTACCCCCCTCTCTGCTCAATTCCACTTTTTATAACCAGCTGCGGAAATGTGGTTTAAGGTTGCGTAAGGTCAGCTGGTATACAATGTCTGCAATGTCTGTAATGACGGGGGGAAGAAGAAAAAAAGGGGCGTAAAGTTCAAAGTTACATAAGTTGAGAAGACAACGCCTTTTCTGACTTATTGGAGCGGAGGTATGACACACTCAAATTACAGGGCACAGTTGGAGCCCCAAGCACAACTTTGGTTTTTTTGGAGGCCCCCCTGTCCTAAATACAATTTCTCACACTTATTTTTTTACTGTGTGAAATTGAATGAAAACATATTCGTTACAACATTAGAATAAATCATGACTGAAAAGGGGAGGAAAGAAGTATAAGCTTATAAGAAACTGTACAACATTAGCT